>NC_068404.1:15732427-15979927 GCF_023724105.1 Carassius gibelio | reverse complement strand
ATAAATTAACTAAGATCACGCATATGGGGTGTACATCAAAAAACATCTTTCACCTCCAGAAAGAAGCACGGCTGTGAAATATGCACATGTGGTGAGTGCCATCATGTGAGGAAAACAGACTTCAGGCCACGCCATTGTGTTCCAGGTGGTTCCAGTTTCAAGCCTCCCAAGTGTGCATTCTCAGTGCCATGCAGGGCTGAATGCAGTGGGGGATGGACCAGCACTCCATCTGACATCAGGAGCTCATTTGCTGGTTATTTTAACTCAGTGGCACAGTTTATTGAAGATGGGAATCTATTCGACTTCCAGTTTGTGCTATTTACGGAAACTCATCGTCATTGGTGTTAAAAAACAGTGTAAACTGATTAATGTTGTTCTGTCTGACTCAATAAGCTTTGCATTGTAATTAGATGCAGTCTGAAACGTAAAGATGAACGCATTTATTGTATGGAAAATAATGACATAATATCTTTTTTTGTCTTGTGGAACATGAGGTGTAATTGATGACAGAATTGTAATTTTTGTATAAATAATCACTTTATAACAGTGTTGAAAACAATGAATAACTGAAATAACTGAAAACAAAAATGTTTCCATTATTTGTCAGAAATGTCCTCATCTTTTGTCCTTTGAATAATCAAAATTACAAATTTTCTATGGCTATTGTCACTTGACTTTCTAAAAGATCAAAAAAAATCACCATCAGGATCTATTAAATGAAAGACATGAGTTTAAATGACTTCATCTAATAACCCTGAGGACAGAACCCAAAATCAGGTCAAGCTTCCACGTTTTTCCCAGAAGGACAGTCTCTTTAGTGAGGAAGCTCCTTTGATTTACCGCAAACACATGGCGGGATACTGTGTGTCGGATTGAAGTCTCTAATTGGATCCTTGTTTTGGGTCATGGAAACATGATAGAAGTGATTCCTTATGGATTGTGCACTGAAAACAGAACAATCCCATCATGTGCTTTACATCTAAATCTAAGATGCATTTCATCCATTGTCAAAAACCAAATAATTGATCAATGTTCACAATCAGTTTAATTCTATTAGTGGTCTTTGGGAATTTAACATATAAACTATTGTTATATCTGTTCTGTTTCATAACTAACTAGAATCGATCAATTTGCTGCTGTTCCAACCAACCAAGAATGATTTGTTCAACCCAAGCTAATGAATAATAATGTGCATTTGATCAGATATAACTGCAGTACAAGATTATGAGATGCATTATTTGAATGCTTGGCTAAAGAGATGTGTCTTTAATCTAATGTGTCTGAACCCAAATCATTATCAGTAAGGCTATTCCAGAGTTTGGAAGCCAAATGCAAAAAGCTCTACCTCCTTTAGTGGACTTTGCTATCCTAGGAACTACCAAAAGTCCAGAGTTTTCTGACCTTAGGGAGCGTGATGGATTGTAACGTGGTAGAAGGCTAGTTAGGTACACAGAAGCTAAACCATTAAGGGCCTTATAGGTGAGTAAAAATATGTTGTAACTTATACAGAACTTAAGAGGTAGCCAGTGCAGAGACTGTAAAAATTGGGTAATATGATCATATTTTCTTGACCTGGTAAGGACTCTAGCCGCTGAATTTTGGACTATCTCTAGCTTGTTTATTGAAAATGCAGGACAACCACCTAGCAGTAAATTACAATAGTCCAGTCTAGAGGTCATGAATGCAAACTTGCTTTTCTGCATCAGAAACAGGGTAACATGTTTCATAGCTTTGCAGGGTTTCTAAGATGGAATAATGCTGTTTTTGTAACATGGGAAATATGGTTTTCAAAATACAAGTTGCTGTCTATTAAACACCCATATTTTCAGCCTTGTTCTGACACAAGAAGCAAGTCATTTGTAATTTAAAAAGTTCAGTTTTTGTGATATGGTGGGGCCTGAAACATGACTGAAATGCTTCATAGGGATTTTTTATTTTATTTATATTTTGTAAGAAGGAGCACAATTGAACAGACACAACCTTTTTTTAAATTTTAGACATAAACAGAAGATTTTAAATGGGTCTGTAATTTGCCAGTTAATTTGGATCTAGTTGTGGTTTCTTAATAAGATATTTAATAGCCACGAGCTTGAATGGTTTTGGAAAGTGACCTAAAGATAACAATGAGTTAATAATACTCATTAATACTTCATAAAGCCATTACTATATTGTAATAACTATTAAAGTCATTAAAATATCCTGTGCATTTAAATGCTAGACTTGCTTGTGGTCTGCATGTTAGAATTTTAAGAATGACTGTTATGGACTGACACGTCAGGAAAGGTGTGGTGAATGCGAAAAACTGTACTACACCCAGGAGACTGTGCATCAAGACTGTCACCTAAACCACAAATGCCTCCCTTGCAGAGCCCACATAACAGTCTTGACTAAAAGCGGTCAACCGTCAACAGACAATGATTTATAATCCAATCGTAACTGAAAATAGTTCTTAAAGTGTATTTTTACATTCAAGCATTTTCTGCATTTAGCAACTTTCAATATAGGGACCAAGCAATTAATCACAGAGCCAATAATATTCATAATATACAATGCCAGGTTTAGTATAAAGTGATTTAGTAGTTTTGGTTTTTAGGTATTTCTAAGCTTTTTTTTTTTTTTACAGTAATGTTAGTACTTCCACTTAGTTGACAGTTACAATTTTTTTCATCTAATATGTAGATTTTATCTCAATTAATAAAACTATTTTAGTTAACATCAACACTGGTCTTGTATTGTGTAACTAGACCACACCTTGAACATGGGATATTTTAGCATAAACTCAATGTCACCACAAGAGGTCACTATGCAGGACTCAGGAGTTTTTCTGTCAAATAAGGAACGTTTGTAAAGGAATACTGAACTCCTTACTGCACAGCATACACGGCTTTTAAAAATAGTATGCGAACAACGTAACAAAAAATTAAATGGTTAATTGGGACAACGGATGAAAAATAGCTTTTGGGCTAATTCTGTTGCATTTACAGTAATGTTAATGTACACTGTACATTTAAAAAAATGTTTATTCTTCCAACTAGAGCTGAATAGCAAGGAAACTAATAAAGTTAAATATACTCCGTTTCAGGGACTGCATGGCTACCGGTTTCCATATTACTCATCACCATTTGGATTTTTTTGTTTAATGCACTTTAAAAATGCAGTCAGAATTCAAAACATCTACAAACATCTGCAGAGTTTTTCTGCAGAAAAGGACATGCCCCTGGAGGAATTTCTACAGGAAATGGGAAAATAAGAGCACAGGTGGGACAAATACCCTTTGGAGAACAAATAAACCCAATTTGAGTCCTGAATAAATGTGCCATATTAAAGATGCTGATCATTCTGAAACAGAACACATTTTTTATATTTGGTGCCTTAGAAATGGTTTGATAAGAGTCCCTAGGGGAGACCACTGGAGGAACAAGAAAATATAGAAATCCTTGACTAAGGAGCACAAAATTAACTTGTCTTGGTTTCTAAATGCCCCATTATTACATTGAGGTATAGTTCACAAACCGAACCAAAAAGGTCATTCTCACCCTCATGTTTTTCCCAAACCTGAAAGACATTGGTTAATCTAGCAATTCCTGAAAACAAACTAAATATTTAGTGAATTCCAAGAAGTCTGTCCCTCCATTAAAAGTACATGAACAAAACTTAATCCTAGAAGCTTGTAAAGGCAGTCTACATTGAGCAGTTAATCAAACTAGTCTATCACCTAAACTCAATTTTAGTGTTCCAAATATTAAACTGATTTTCAACATGTGGATGAAACAATTACAACATTCACTTTGGGTACACAAACCCTACAACTTAATATTTAAATCCCTGATCTATACATATTCTCTTGTAGATCAGTGCATTTATATATAAATAACCAAACAAAACGCTTCCAAAACATGAACAATTTATTCATGTCTAAAATTCAGCTTTGAGACGTAAAGACATGAACATTGGAGGACAGCATAACATCAGGTCTCACACTCCAGCTTTCATCTGGTTGTGGGGTGGAAGAGGTTTCTCCAGGTGGTGGCCCACAGTGAGACCAAAAGGAGATTCAGCCTGTTTCTCCCGGACTTCAGGCTTCAGCTGAAAGCCTTTCCCTTCATCGAAGACGTCTACAGGTGGGAAGGAGAGAGGTGCCTCATTTAGGAGACCATGAAGACGAGCCCGCCAGCCTTCCAGCAGGCCTTCACGAGCCTCAGGAGAGAGAAGAGTGGGAGCCCAGAAGATCTGAGGGGCAAGGACCTGGAAGCCACAATAGTTGAGGACCCCATTCTACAAAGAGAGGAAAGTTGCAGGTTTGTATGAAATGCAAACTCAATTAATGCTACATTCCCAGAGTTCAGTGCTTTGCCCTTTATGAAGACAAGAGTTGAGGAAAACCTACAATTAAAAAAAAAAAAAAAAAAAACTGCATTTTTGAAGAGCCATTTATACGGATGGTCACAATTAAACCAGTGCAAAGAATCGATGGGAGTAAAGGGTCCATGTACCCTTTGAAATGCTTAATTCTAAAGGGGCCCTTTGAAGTCCCAGGTTAAAACAACTTCCATAATGTGCGTAGCACAATTTTTGCACTAATTTTGCATTTAATATACTTCTTGATTTAGTACATAAAAGAACAACTTCGTGTACTCGACTGCCATTTTGGGACACCATGAATAAACAAATGCACTTTTAACAGACCTCTGAATTTAAAGAATTTTAGTTAGTAGTACAATTGAACTAAACTTTCATAAACTAAAGTGCACAAGTGATGACTCTACTCAACTGCAGGTCACTAGTTGATCTTAAGTACTAAAATCACTTTTAGTACATCAAGTACAAGATTTGTGCGCAACAAAAAGCACTTAGTGCAGTACATTATAGAAGTGTACCTTTAACATGGGGTGGCCAGTTTTGAGCACTTCAGTTTGGAATAACCCTTTAATATCGTGACTATGATCATTCTCATTCCCAAAGCACCTTTCAGAAGTGGAATTATCCCATTTGGAACAGCATAACTATGACAAGTTAAGAGGAAAAGAGGGAGAATGAATTTCTTACTTGAATTGGCCACAGAGTAACATTCATGTCTCCATTGATTCCATTGGAGCTGAACATGGTCTCATTGGAACCAGTAGTGAAGGATAACATGGCTTTCTTGTCCTGATATGAAATAAACACTCAAATTATACCAATATCAACAGCCCACTCAAATTTCATTAAGGAACAGCCAACATTTGGGGTGTATGATGTGCAGGCCTCACCCTGAAGACACCCTCACTGTAGCGCTTTTCCAAGGTGTACGCAAAGCCAAGCGTTAGAACCCGGTCCATCCAGCCTTTCATGATGGCAGGAACAGAGAACCAGTACATGGGAAACTGCAAGAAATTGACAAAAATGGTCAAGACTCAAACACCCCAAAAGGGGGAGAAGATATACATTTAAGATAACCCCACACACCACAAGAGAAAGTGTCATACTTGAAAAATAACCAGATCTGCTTCTTTCAGTTTCTTGTGCTCATCTGTGATATCAGAAGATAGTCGCCCCTCCTGCCAGGCCAACATGGTCTCATTTCCATAACGAAAATGCTCTGGGTTCTTTGGTGGACCTGGATAAAGAGAAAGAAAAAAAAAAAAGAAAAAAAAAAGAGAAGGGGGGGGGGGGGGGGGGTCGTGTATTTACTGCCACGGAGTTAAGATAAAGCACTAGTTCTTAGTTTAATATCAGCTAAACGAACAAAACACTGCCTCCCACACCAGTAATATCCTCCTTTGTAGCCGTGGCCTTAAACTTCATTTCATACAGGTCAGACACAAGCACGTTACAGCCCTGTTTCTTCAGCGCGTCCACAGCAGCGTCTTTAACAGCCGCATTGAAGGAGCCTGCGCTCTGGTGCGCGTACACGATCAACACTGTCTTTGCAGCTGAAAAAGAACATTAACGGAAGAGACCACACAAACAAAATAAAGCGAAACAGAACGGTGCGAAAAAAACCGAAAATATCAAGAACAACCAGAACAAAAAACGTACCCATGTTTCTCACCAACAAACCTCAAAGCATCCACTAAACACCAAGCCAACTGTGAACTTGTTTTAAAGTGACAATCACCTGTGCACAGCTGAATCATTTTACTGATCAATTAGTGCTGGCAGGCAACGCACAAACATTTTTATGTCATAAATAAATACATTTCTTCACGGTTTTTCAACGGATTAATTAATATACTTATATATATATATATATATATATATATATATATATATATATATATATATATATATATATATATATATATATATAAATTATATTAAAACATTATATATATTTATATATATAAAGAAAGATTTTTTTTTTCTTTTAACAAAAATAATTACCACTTCGTTTTTACCACTAGATGTCAACATCCACCGGCAACTGAAGCTACAGATGCATCTACTTCTATAAAATAGGCTATAGATGCATGATAAAAAATGAAAAAACGAAACTGATTTGGCAAGCTTAGATATATACCGGTAGTTGTTTTATTAACTTTCTTTATTTCTTTCTGGCCGGATAATGTAGCCTATTTGGCAACAATTTTCTGCTGAGAAATACCAGCTGTTATGGCTCCTCATTTTGGTGCAGTTTGTTGACTTTTTAAACGGGCAAGGATGAAAGATTTGCTTGAGACCAGTCACAAGCAGTCTGGTTTATTATATTTCCCCCCAGCCGGATATATTTATTTTTGTCATCTTCACAATAGAATGTAAAAGTTATTGCGAAAGGTGCACGTGTGTGACTTTAAGAAGTGCAAGATAAGGTTTCTGTTTTTAGCAGCAGACTCCCAAGATTAAAAATAGCGTGCGAGCCCTCAAATTCCCCCAAGAGACGCTCGAATTCATTCGCGCCCCATTACTGAAGTAAAGCAAGAGAAGAAAAGTAACCCCGCCGTTATACTGACAATCAAATCACGCTGTTACGTCCCAAACTTCTGAGCAAACAAACTTTAGATTATTTAAAGCCATTTTGGCAGCTCCTCAGAGGCAACACGTGTGTCATGAAAACTCGTTAGCCTCTCAGCACCGGTGACTTCAGTCTCTCACAGAACAGCACTAGGAAGAGAGCAGAAAAGACGGATGTAACGCAATGAGCCCAGTAGTGAAAGACACGACGTAGCGTTGCTGTTTTTGGATTAGGGTTAAAAACGTGCTTTCTTTTTCTTATGCCTTTCTTGAAGGAATAGCTCTCTTAGGGATCGGTTCTCACGCGTAAAGGAGCGTGTTTCTCAGAAGGATTTATTTATTACAAGTTACCAATGGGGTCTCAAGGGCCAGGACGTAGAAGAACCCCCAGCAAAAATGGGTTGACTGGTGAGGAAGATGCCCTCAACGTAATCGCAAAAGAGGTAAATTAATCCCCTGAAAGGTTAAGCTAATGTAATGATCTTAGTTGCAGATGTGCAGGGTTAAACTCCAGAGAAAGAAAACAAAAACATGACAATCACATGGTTCAACATCCTGAGTTAGTTTGTTTATTAAACCAGAGCTTTACACAGTTTCACGAGTATCTAATTAACATAACAACAGTCTAACTAAGGTAAAGTCCCTGCTTATGCCCTCATCTGGACCTGTATTGTTAATATATATATATATATATATATATATATATATATATATATATATTAATCTCTCTCTCTCTCTCTCTCTCTCTCTCTCTCTCTGCTTTTTTTTTTTTTTTTTTAATACAAGGTGTAGATCATTTCCTCTCCTACTTGTAAAGTCTGCTTCCTGTCTGTTTGTTTTTAGCACCTAACTTTCTGGGCTGTCTTGATCAAAGGTGATCTTTTATTGTATGGCAGTAGGCTAATGTATTTGAAGGTGCGACTAGTCTGCAATATAGACTGGGTTTGATGTGCTTGAACAGGTGCTGGGTTCATGGTGAAAAAAAACCTTGATTAGACTGCTTAGGAAGTGATTTGTGCCCAGTTAGACCTTCAGCAGATGTATATGATGTTTCTTCATTGTACAGCCATAGTGAAAAGCAGTGACTGTATTCATACTTAAACTATGTATGTAGCAAATGTTTCATTCTATTAATAGTAAGCGTCTCTGTTTGACACATCATGCTCAGTGGTTGGCAGGAGAGAGGCCTTCTCACTCTACCCTCATCATGAACTGTCCTCTCAGTTTAGAGTGTGAAATACAGTCAGAGAAGCATGGGAATATTTGTTTGTATGAATATAAACATGTCTCTGTGTTAACATGTTTCATTTTATTTATTTAATGTGTGATTTTAGGCAAACTTCTGAAATTGAGTATGAAACACTTATACGTGAAAGCATAATCAATAAGCTAAAATGTCATGGGCAAGGTGTTTTAATTCTCATTTTCAACAACAGGACAGACTAGCAATTCATTTTTATTTTATTTTGTATTTAAAGTTGAAAACTTAATATACACCCACTATAACTGGGCTGCTCCTTTTCTGTAGCACTTGGAGTTCACCTCTTGTAAGTGAGCGCATGGATAAAGAGAGATTCAGGTGAAACACAACCATGTTATCAAACGTCCAATCAGGAGGCAAAATTCAGTTTCACATTTGCATAATTTTATCATGAATGCTAAAAGTTGTTTTCTGATCCAACCTGTTTCTCTTGAAATCTAAATAATTTTTGCATACTTTTTTTGCATACTCCCATCCCATGTGACTTTGCAACAGAGCTTTTGCAAATTTAAACCGCTAGGTCACGCAAGGTCTTAATAAAGCTTCATCTGAGCAGGTTTAGTTTCAGTTAGACAATAACGAGATACTGTGGTTTTAATCTTTTTATTACTAAGTGCTTGACACATTTTCAAGCGTGCTGTAAAGTTTGAATGCCTTCACAGATAAGCTACTCATTTATATGTTCCTAGGACTTTTTAGAGCCATTTTATCTTCTTTTAAGTGCCGGTTTCATTATCTACTGCCTGTGTTCCATTGTGCCACCTTAACTTACCTGGTACCTGCGTTTGTTGCTGATAGGCTACCGTCAAACACTTGCTGGTCTCTGACAAGCTGGTACATCGGCCCTCATGTGTTCGTTAATTCTGTAACAAGAGCTTTAAAAATAGAAGGCCCTCAGAGACCAGCTGTGAGTGCAGCTTCAAGACCAGACATGAAGTTTCAGTGGGGCAGTACAATGAGCAGAAGTAGGGAGCAGAGGCATCTGATAATGGATTCAATGGAAACACATTCTGGTAGTATCTGCATCGGTAATCCTCAATGGCTGTGCTTTTCTGGTGCTCTATAATATCGCTAAGCTGTTAAATGTGAGATAGGGTCACAGTAGAACATGAGTCAGTGAAGGATTTCCTGTAAAACAATTTCAACAATGGCTAATCAACACTTTGATTCAGTGTTCTGTTTGTCCTTCTACTTACACAGATGCACACTGTGGAATCTGGTAAGACAAACTCATGTCATAAATAGATTGCTTTCAGCTGCGTGTGTTTGGTTCATGGTTCACCGCATTCCCTAAAGTTTTGGCATATACTAAAAAGTTTCAAACAACAATCCTCGTTTGACTAGATGAGGCATTTAATTTTTTTTGTAAAGGCAGGCCAGCTCCAGATAAAGGTCTATTGGGATTCATGTTGATATGTGTTCTTAAAAGATTTGTTCAACTAAAAAAAATAGGCTGCGTTTTACTCACCCCCAAGGCATCCTAGGTGTATATGACTCTCTTCTTTCAGCAAATCCAGTCGGAATTATGTAAAAGATTGTCTTTGATCTTTCAAGCTCTATCATTGCAGTCAGTGGGTGTTTCATTCCTTCAGTCCAAAAGAAGTTAAATAAAAAGTGCCCTTCCATGAAAAAAAGTGTCTCACACGGCTCCTGTAATGACTCGATGTGTTTTTGTTTGAAAAATATCCATATTCAAATCAAAAAAATTCACTTTAATCTAGCTTGTGCCAACCATTGTACACAGAAGCTGTTCCGGGAACATGATATAAATGCTGCCTTAGTAAACGCAAGAGACCTATTTCAAAATATGAAAAAGTCAGGCCCTGTTTTTTTTTTTAAACCATGCATGTCTCTGACAGATGTCACTTGAAAAAAAAAAAAAACTTTCCTGAGGAGTCACACTATTCTCTGTGATACCACTGTGTGTAAACAGCCAAATAAATAAATAATAAAGTGTCATTGGATCACCTTGTGTTGTTCGCTGATTTTATCCAGAAAACTAGCCAATTAGAAACACACTTCATTTGTGAATCTGTTTTAGGAAGTGATTGATGGAGTAGAATCAGTCTGTGTGATTGTGTGTTTGAGTCAAACATGAGCAGGACAATGGCTTGTCAAAAGCTCTTCGGTCATTATGTCTGCCAGTGTTATTTCAAGCAAGACGAGTTAATTTAGAGTCTTTAGAGCAATTAACTCAGGAGGAAGTTGAGTTGCTGGCATGACTGAACCCTTGACCATGTCAAAGAGGCTTATGTTGGGAAAGCGGCTAGTGAGACCGATGCAAGTTGGCAAGTCTATAGTAAAGGTGTGTAAATTGTGATTTAGAGTGACTCAGTTGGTAACTTTATAATGGTTTAAAACAAATGAAGCAGTTTTTACTGATGTCTTTTAAGAAAGGGAAATATATTTACCAATATATTTCTTTAAATATATTGTGATATTGTATTATATTATTTTCCCTTTTTATTTTCTAATATATTATATATTTGAATACATTGAATAATATATTGATGATGCATATATAATATATGGCAAAATATACAAATGATTGCTGCTTTCAATATATTGCAATATATTGGAAAAAATAAATATTAAATCCCATATATAAGAATATATGCCTAATATATTACATGATATTTTCCAAATATACTGCAATATATTTTTGTTTCATAAGGGGTAAGAGTAAGGAATTAATGTTCCCCATTTTATTGTCTAAAAAATAAAGAGCAGACATATGTACCGTTAAATAGTTTGGGGTCAGCAAGATTTTGTTGTTGAAGACTTTGATTCAGCAAGGATGCAGCTGATCATACAGCAGGTGACAGTAAAGAGTTAAATAAACGCAGTGTTTTGTAATTCATCAAAGAACGGTTTCCACAAAAATAGTAAGCAGTACAACTGTTTTTAATATTGATAATAATAAGAAATATTTCTTTAAGTCTAAATCATATTAGAATTATTTCTAAAGGATCATGTTACACTAAAGACTGCAATAATGGCTGCTGAATAATTCAGCTTTACCGAATGGATTACATTTTAAAAATATATTCAAATAGAAAAGTTATTTTAAATGATACAAATGTTTCCCATTATTTTGGATATATTTATCATTTAACTGTATTTTAATCAAATAAATGTAGCCTCAGTAAGCATAAGAGACTTTTAAAAAATCTTACCAGCCCCAGACATTTGAATGGTAGCGTGAACTAGATGTTATTGTACTGAACATTTCTTATTGCTAGCAGTCTCAATATTTCAAAATCTCATCATAATCTCAGCTGCATTCATTGCACAGTTTACAGTGTCATCCAGTGACTGAGATGGTTAAAAGCAGATTAGGATGTCAGATTAGAGTCCGGGCCAGACTCTGCGCTCTGGGGGGTGTTTAGATGATTCATCAGAGCTCTGACTCTGGGTTTCAGGATCAGAGCTGTCTGACTGTTCATCTTGAACTCGTTGTCATGAGCAATGATTTTATATTTCCTCATTCAGAAATAAGAGTTCTCCTTCTATCAAAATAAATCATGTGCCATCACACAGCACACTGACACATTAACACCTGCTTATCACTGGTCCATGACAATCAGAACATTTACCTGCCTCGCTCAGGATTAAGCTCTGAGCTACTCAAGGTTAAACATGAATTTTCTTTGAGCCTAAATGCAGAATTGTTGATACAGGTTGAAGCAAGACACTAAAGCAAACTCAAATACAAAGTCAGAGAACTTTATTTTCGCAGGCTGACATCTTTCACCAAGAATGGAACCTCTCCATATAAGGACAAGGATTTAGAAAGGGTTTTCTTCCTTTTTCTGGTGTCGCTAATGGGCCCCTGAAGATTGTTATCACAATTGCTTTCCTGTTTGTTCTCTGCTGTTGGGACACATCCCTTATGAAGGAGTAATGCTGAGTCCATATTTCTAGTGCTCTTGATGCTGATTGGGCAGGATGTTTGTTTATAAGCCATGGTTACTCTGATAAACTGCTTAATCTTCAGTCTTGTGTTTTATGACAAAAATATGGTCATTGATTGTCTGTTTTGCACTTTCTTTTGATATCAAATGCAAGACACACTTAACTTTGTTTACTAGGAATATTATTTGTTCTTGTTATAAATTGTTTGCTCATTTACACTCAAAAATGAGTCATGGCATAGTTTATTATTTATTTTTTTTAGTATTTTCATCTGTTTGATTTGATTTCTTAAATCTTTTTTTTTAATTGCTTAACATAAATCTGAATATAATAATAAATAAATCTGGTTTAAATGAGGATAGCTGTCAAACAAGTAAGATTAAGTTAGTTCAAATGTATTAGATATACTGTTTTACTTAACAATACATGTTATTTTATATTTAAAACACATTCAGTTATAGTATTATTACAGAAATCTCATTATTTTTTCATTTATGTATGACTGACAGATATTTGTCACTTAAAGCCCAAATAGATGAAAATTTCATGAGTTAAAAGACATAAATCTTAAAGGATTATAAGTATGTTTTTAGTGTTACTTGAATGAATAAATGTAATTGTAATATGAGCACGGTCACAGGGTTTTCAGTGCACTATACAGTGATGTTTTCAGTTAGAATTCTCATTGTAACCTACATTTTTTTGAAATGCTTTTTTTTTGTTAGATTTGATTTGCATGGTCATCCTTTATGCAACCCCCCACAAAAAATCTCTTGTTTTTCTTGTTCTGATAAGTTACATTTAGGGTTACACTCTGAGCAACTCGGAGAGAAAACTCACAAAGAGAGAAAATAGTCAATTTTTCATGATTTATTAACTTGGTGTACAAGGGCAGATTTTGTTCTGATAAGATAGTGTGCTAAAGTGAAAGGAATGCACATTTAGACAAACTCTTGCTCTAGGTGTGAAACAGCTTACTGTGTAAAAATTTGGTAAAGTTGCAAGGACTCTACTCATTCCTATGTACATACAGTTCATCTTCTGTTTTAACACTGAGCTGACTCCATCAAACTTTGCCATCTCATTTAACTTAATGTTTGTGGGCCATATAAGATGCTTAAATAGAAATGTTATTATTATTTTTATTTATTTTATTAAAGAATTTCAAAAACACTTAAAAACTCATAAGTAAAATTTAAAAAATAAAGTATATATTATTGGCCATTATTGTCTATTCTGCAGTTTAAACCCAGTTCAACTTCAACCATTTTTTTGGCCTTAAAACAGGGAGCACACTGAATGACATTAGAAACCAGAGAGCAGTAGCTAATGACCATCATGCTGCTCTCTCTCGCTCCCTCATTTCAACAAGCTGGAGTTTCTCTCACAGGCTTGTTCTTGCTCTTGAGTAACTCTGTGGTCAGTGAAGCAAGTTTTCTGTGTTGGCCAAGTACACTAGGTATTCTCTTTCCATGAAGAGCTGCTCCTGTGTGCTGTCATCTGAGATGGGCACAGTAGCATCTCTCAAAACATCAGCCTGCCTCAGGTTTCTCAGGGTTTAAGAGTGAAGTGTGGTGTTTCTGAGCCACTAGCCGCATTAAAAGTGATTGGCAAAACACTAATGCAATCATCATTGGTAGAGACAGAACAGGACATGTCGATCTGCTCAAACAAAGCACTAATGTTTCGATTGCACCACAGAACCACTGTGTTTGCACTCTTTAGTCAATATCAATGGATTACTTATAGTTACCTCTGCATGTGAAACTTGGATTGGAAAGTATTTATTTCAACCAAAAAAAAAGAGAATTCTTTCAAACCTATATGCCTTTCTTCTGCAGAACACAATTGAAAATAATTTGATGTTTCAACTGTTTTTGTACTTAGTCATTTTAGGGGGTTAAAATAACACCTACTTTCAGTGTATGAACAAAACCCACCGCAATTTTTCTAAATATCTTCTTTTCCATTTGTACTAAAGAAAGAATGTCATACAGGTTTGGTATGACATCAGGGTGAATACATTTGTAGAGTTAGGCGGTAATACAGTTGATAATTTTATAGTTATATTTTAGCTGTTTTACAGTTTACATTTTTTGGGTCAGCTATCACTAACTTGGAACATTTATGTTTTCATTGTCTGATTTTATATTAGATATGATGTATTACCACTAAGTAATGGTCACTTAATCTTATCTCTTTTCCTCCTCTTTCTTTCCCTCCCTTGCTCGGAATGACCCAAATTTATGTTCCTAAATTTTTTTTTATCCATACATGGTGATTTCTTTTTTTTGAGCAAGCTCAGATTTGATATCACATTTTGCCACAGATCCCAGGAACCTGCTAAAACATGCACCCACCACACACAGATCAGACATTGTTTTGTTTATGTTTGAATGGAAGGCTGGCAGGATTTATGTAGGTGTTAATATGGGCAGACCAGAAATGTGGCAGACGTCTCCAGTGATCTCATATGTTCCAGTCTCTGGCTCTTACGTTAGTACTCAAGTAAGAAAGACTGTTTATGTCTCCTACTGAAGACCGTTAATCCAGTGTACACAGATGGCAAAATGATACACATTTTTAATATTGAGCTTTCCACATTCAGATGAATTAAACTGCCCAGGGGCTCTCTTGGTTTATACAAGTCATAGTTTTGGAGTTAATAATGTCTCTTTTTAAATGTCAACATTTTTAGTAAATTCTGCTTCCAGAGTACAGTCCAAAACACACTGAGCAAGGAGCAGTTGAGGGCCTCAAGTCAGTTGTGTTGAATATCTTTGGTTTTTTCCTTTAAGTTTCTGTTACCGCTAGTTTGTTCGCGGTCCAGATGATTAGCGTGTACCCGCTCAACCTGGCATGCTGGTACAAGAGGCCGTGGGAGAGAGAGATCTGGCCAGCTTGGCATCTCCTTCTGTGGTATTTATGTCAACAGATAAGAACTCTGGACTCAAATTGTCCTGGCATTCGTTAAACTCCCAGGGACTCCTGAATGACAGGCTTATCGTGCATGTCTACCTCAAAAGGCACCAGACAAGGTGTTTTAGTAAACCTGTCTATAATCATCTATCTGCAAAAAATACAAAAACACAATTCACTAACTCTGTTGACCATAAACACAGGACATGTTTTTGCTTGTACCTTGCAAGGCCTCCAGATGAAGTTTAAAAAAAAAAAAAAATTATTTAATTGAAGCACAGTGGAATAAGTGAATGCGCTCTGTGTGGACAGCTCCTAAAGTGTTGCATGAACAAATCTTTTTTTCTAAGCCCTGTTTTCAACCTAATCAAAATGAAGTGGAGATGCTCCTATTTGTGATTGGGGAAAAAAATGTCAGTGGAAACAGTAATTTCTCTGTTTATGCTTCAGACATATTAGCAGCACTTCATCCAAGTTTCATGCATTAACCATGACTGATTGCCAACTGCCAACTTTTTCAGACGCTGCATCCATGAGAATATAGGTGCTTCCCAATTTGTGTATTTATGCACTATTTGATGCCATGTAGTGCGTGTAATGTTCACACACTATGAGGGTGAGGGGTTATTAGATTGCAATGCTAGATGTCACTCTTAGACTTTAGAAGTGCATAGTCTAGTGCATCTTTTGTGACACAGCAGACTGTGTGCATCCAAGATAGGGCCATATCTAATAAAAAAAATTATACCATTGAATGGCACCTTTATTTTAAATCTAAATTTGGTAACTGCTGACAATAACAAATGTACTCTTTGGTCAATTAGAGCAATTAAAGAATGAATTTCTATTCTAAAACAGGGTCACTACCAGACAGCAGTGGAACTAGTTCTTCACAAAACTTTCATTTAAATTAGAGCATTTTGGGTTTATTGATAGAACCCGCTCCATTTGGGTCATTAAAAATAGCTGTTGAGGAGAGCGTGAGAGGAGAGAGGTGTGTGAAATAGGCCAGTCTGTTTTCCTCTTCTGCGATAGGAGTGTGTAAATGGTCGTGATGGGGGACAATGCAGATGACCCAGGCTATCATATGCTCACCGTGACTGATATCATGGTGTACTTTGATAACTGCAAGAAGGTAGGCCTTAATATGAATATGAGTTGTGAGAAAAGAGCTGCTTGTTTTAGTTCAGAGGGCATGAATAGTGCATGTTTTCTTAAAGATTGCTAACCTGCTTCTTCTAGGTGACTATGCACATTTTATAAATATATTTTTTTCTTTCTTGTCAAAGCCCTTGTTTTATAGGTATATTATAAGCATTGTAAAGCACAGACTAACATTTACTACAAAAGATTTGGTTCAGTAATATAAATGATTATCTTGTTCATGTAAATCGTATTGTGTACAATGTACATGCCCTCCACATCAGAAATAAGCAGTGATGGACTTTCATACGATCAGTGGTTTGTTCTGCTAAAGTGCAGGAAGGGTGGGATCCAGACTTGATTGTGAATGACTCAGCCCTCTGATTTCCTGCTATGGTCCAAAAAGGCATAATTTTGGCTACCCTTACGCCGTCTTAGTGCATTTATTTCTCAAAGTTTTCTGGAGACTCTAATACCCTTTTTTTTTCAAAATTAAATATTATTTCGCATTTTCAGCACAGCCAAAGCCCTGCTGGGTGGTAACTGTTATTTTAAAGAAGCATGTATGCATTGGTGGATTGCGGTGTTTGTGGAAATCATATGTTGACATTAGTGAGAACCTGTTAGAAACATGTTTGGACAGCTGCTTAATTGCCGGGGTTGGCTTTAGTAACTTCACCCTGGCAGTTCTTCTTCTGCACAATTATGTTTCTTTATTGCAGCAGTAACATAACATGGTCACACATTCCTGTTTCCAACTGTAGTGATATTCAGTAAAAAAGGTTACCTGAATTCAGATTTGGATGTTGAATTCTGATGTTGAAGGTCAAAATGCACAGCGCCACTCATTAAGCATGAGAAAGGTTTAATATTTCTAGTTTATTTGTCCTCTTTTGTCCTGTGTTTCTGCTATGATTTGATTATTTGAATTGTGCTGTGATTTGCCAACATGAAAAATGTATTTGTAAGTGTGATTGTTTGTGCATATTTATTTATTTATTAATTATTTTTGAATGAATTAAGTTAATAATAGAATATAGAAGCTTGTCCTTCACTCCTAAATTAAAAAAAAAAGTTTCTAAAATTAAAAGTAAAATCAGGGCCATCACTTTGTTTGAACTGCTACAAGAAGTGGTTGAAGCTGTGGAAATATTTATTTTGGCACATTTTTCTTGAACATCATTGCTGGCAAAGGGACACAAGACCTTTGTGGTGAGAAACAGCTGCTTCCTTGGAAAGTTGTGTGACTGTGTTCAGGACGGAAGGCCTCAGTCTGAGACATTAAGATATGATCTGACATTTACTCAGGAACACGTTATTATGGATTACTTCAGCAGCTAACAAACACAGGAATTCACTTTAAATCTTGCCTGTTCCTTGGAGTAGTCCCACTGTTTTAACACCTTTTTTTTCCCCTGTTAAAACACAATTATCAATACTTTGCTGTGTTTTCAGGAATGTGTGAGTGTTACGGTCATGCCTCTGGTGTAAGATTACTTGTAGTACAGGATTGGGGGGAAATGGGCAGATTTCAGTTGCAGACATCACTGTGGGAGGGTAGTGTCTTTGATGTAATCTAGGAGTTGAGCTCTTCTCTTTTTCTCGGTTGTTAAACATTTTGTGGCGTCATCTCCAGGAAGGAAGTGTGTTCTCTCTCTCTCTCTCTCTCTCTCTCTCGCCCCCTCATGCGGAGGGAGTCTCTTCCTTAAAAGGACTTTCAAAGTGTGATGAACTAAAGTCACAAATACATTCACACATACTCATGTAAACAAACACATTGATAGCATGTGCAGTCTGAGAAATATACAGTTACAGTACATAAAACCTTATGACAGAGAGGAGATGTTCATGTAATCATGTAATGTAGGAAATGTATATAACCTGTGAACCTCCTGTTGAATTTACATTACAATAAATTGAATAAGAAGTCGTTTTTTGTGTGTTGATTTAACTTCCTCTACTTTTTGCATTCACTACAGTGCTCATGGTCTCTAGGTTATGGTTTAATAACTTTACCTCTCTCTCTTTCTCTGTTTCCCCATCCGCCCCCTGCAGGCTGAGGCCCGTTTGGCAGCTAAGAGGGCGGCCCGTGCAGAAGCTCGTGAGATCAGGATGAGAGAACTGGAGAGACAACAGAAAGAGGTGAAAAAAGACAATCACTGAAGGCTGAAATGTAGGCCTTGGCGTTGCTAAATGTGATGTTGGTCTTGATTTTCTATCAACTTTTACATATTGCTTTTCAGGTCTCATATAATATTTTGTAAGCTATAACATACATCTTTATAGAAATTTAATTTATTTATTTATTCTTTTTATATTTATTTATTTATTAGGGGGCTCAGCAAACCTTCTAGCATGACAGTGTTGTTCCAGTGCATAGATGTTTTGACATGCCCAGCAGTAACATGGGACCTATCCTGTAAGATTGAGATTTGAGGTGGTTTAACCTATGGAAAAGTCCCATCCCCATACGCTTACCTGCTTAACTCCATTCTGTGCGTATAGTGGATATGTCCATGATCAGAACACCTGATAACAAGAGTCTAATATTAAGAAACTGAAAGCATCTCACAAAGTAAACAACCTGCATTACACAACATTTTGAAACCCAGAAGGAGAACCTTCCATGCAGTTCAAGAGTGGGATGAGCTGTAGGCCTTTAAAATTGCATTGGTGTTTTTGTAAAGGTTTTCACTGATAATATTTATCCAGTCTTGGCCTTTGTTCCCTCAAAATATTTTCAAGGTGTTTTCCTCTTGAACTGCCAGCGGAAAAGGCCGCCTTGATTCTCAAAACTGAATCTTTCTTATCTCTTGTTGACTTGCTCCTGCACAACACTGTCAGCCGATTATGTTCAATTTGTTTAATCTTCATCATGATTGTGGGCTCTGCGCTTTGAAGGACATGTTTTGGCTGGGTAAGGGGGATCAGGGTCAGTTAATCAGCCCCTGGGTCAGGACCTTCTAAAAGCCCATTTGAACATAAGCATTTGCTCCGCTAATGCTCAGAAATATTACAGGTAACATAAGCACTTTGGGGTCTTTACAAAGCAAAACAAACTTAAAAGTGTTCAATGTTAAATACACTTTAAAGGAATACTCCACCCCAAAATGAAAATTCTGGCCCAAGATTAAAGGTCATTCTCAACTCTCTGTTATAGTTACTATAAGTCTTTACAAACAGACTTTATAGATGTTGAGTTATTCATTTGTTTTGTCAGGCTTTTGGTACTATAACTGTTAGTTGCCTAAACGTTCCCCATAGTAAAGAGAGATGGATTTGGCAACAAATGGAAGAACAAGAAGAAATGGCAACAGTTGGTTGCACTCGTGGATATGCGTATGGTTAATTTTGGGTAATTAGTGTTCATGCTCTGTGCCTGCTGATGCTGGTTTGCTGCTTGTTACTGTACACAGTAAATAGGATATGAATGGCATTGGGTTCAGCTGCATAAATTTAAAGTTGTAGATTCCTTAAGCTATTTATGAATGAAGTTGCTCATGGTTCTTCGAAAGTAAATGGACAACCAGAAACCCACACTGTGATACCTGAGCTCAGACGCAACAAAGTTATGTAATGAAGATAAACCCAGCCTTTAAGCATACCTGGGTCACACTCGAGAGATTAGCTAGCATTCAGATTTAAGCCCGGTCTGATCAGGAGGCGTGTGTGAATGTTAAGGGTGTGTGTTTTGTGGCTTTAAATCTCCAGCCAAGTCTTTAAAAGTAGATTATGAGCTTTCAGCCATTCCTGCAGTGGGTTAACAGATTCCGTTTCCATCCACTCAGTTCTCACTATCTGGCTGTGATCTGATTGCAAACACAATGACTAAGGATTGAAGATGCTGTGACATAAAATAGACCTGGAAGAGTTTAATCCAGACTTTGTGGAGGTTTGGATCTTGACTGCATCTTTGGGATTATAGAAGGTCTCCGTCTCCCTCAGTGCTGAGGTAGATGGGGACTCTTTGAGACTATCAGGACGGCCTGCAAGCGATTAGTGGGTAGAGGGGCTAGGGTAGTGATCAATGGGAGACCCCAGACCCCTCTGCTGAGGAAGGTGAGATCAAATGTACTAGATAAGCATGGAAAGATAGAAAATTACTGATTTTTAAATGTGTTAATAATTATGTAACATATTGATTGATGCATTTGATTTTCTGTACTAGTTTAACTAGCATCGGGTGATCTGTATGTTATTCTGGTTTTATTTGTTGACTATGACCTGTCAACTTCATGAAGAATCTTCAAACTGTTTCATGCTTGTAATAAGGATGAGTTTCGGTTCTATCGAGGGTGTTTACTGAGTTTGCATGCCATGGTTATTTATTAGAAAAAAAGTTTTATTTTCTTCCTTTTTGAAGAACATGGTAACTTTTCTACTAAAACTCAATATTTTTTTTTTTTGGCTAATTCGGTGAGAGTGGAAAAACAAAAAGTGCTTGGATGTTGTTGGAAAGTCTCTTAATTTGATACATAAGGTGTTAAAGGTATTTCAAAGGAAGATGTTTTGCTACAGGACTGGATGAGAAAACACTCAAAACCAGGGGGAACCAGTTAGGTGACATTTTGTGGGTTTTCAGTAAGTAAGAGTGAAAGTGTTCACTATTGCTCTGTATGGTTTAGGCTATAATAATAATTAGATTAGAATCTTGATGAAATTATCAAAATAAACAACCAGCTCTTAAAGAGAAGTCTTTTTCTAGCTAGAAAACTGCTTTTGTATGGGTTTTATCTATTATCAGTGTTTAGGTATGTCATTAGCAGCGGGTTAGTATATTTTTAAATGTCAAAATATACCGTGGGGACCAAACCATAGTAGTTGAATATTTTAAGAATCTTCAGCGTTATTGTTACTTGTTAAAAAGTAATAGACACATACACAAGTGTATTAGTGTAAACATGACTGCCGTTGTTTTCTCTAGCTGTAATTTTACCTGTAAGGCCAGGTAACTTGACACTGAGCTGACAGATTGCTAAAACTTCTCTCAAATTGCTAAAGCAGCTTTCCCTTTTCGTTTCATTATCTTTGAGCTCACACTCTTCCACTCGGTTAGCTCTCTAGGATGTCAAATAATCAATGCCCTCTCTTTTCCCTTTCCTTTCCCCATCTGGTGGCTTTCTTTCTGATCCTGTTTTACTGGCCTCCTGTGACGTAGATTTATCAGGTGCAGAAGGTAGGACATCTGATGATATAGTTCTACTCTACACAGTCAGAATAAAGGTACAAAGACTGTCACTGGGGTGGTCCCATTTCAAATGGTACATCTTTGTACTGTATTTAACACTACCAGGTGCGTATTTGTGCATATTAGGGTACATATTAGTACCTTTTGAAAGGGTACCACCCCAGTACAACTGATGAGACAGACAACTTATGTACCAGTTTTAAAATACTGTACTTTTATTTCTTTCCTTCTGTTGCTTTCTTGTTATACGAACTTCCCTTATTTTTCTCGCCTCGTTTCTGCTGCATTTTCCTTTTTAGAAATACTATGGACTGGATAACTTGGACAACAAATGGGGGGACATTGAGCAGTGGATGGTACACTCCACTCACTGTTTTGAGATTTTCAAAGCCTGTAGTTTCATCAGCATGTGACTTTAACATGATAGGGATCGCAATACAGGATGTGTGCATGTTCTATTTGTTAATAATTAGCATGTTTGATGTTGGATATCAGGGTTGCATGTCTCAACACTTGGTCATACCGCTACATGATTTTTATTTTCACAAATTTCAACAAATAAATTAAAACTTTGTTCATAGATGTTTACTGGGATTGTAGATATTTTAATGTACACTAACATTCAAAAGTTTGGTGTCAATAAGATTTTTTTGTTGATTCTGAAAGTCTTATGCTTACCAAGGCTAAATTTATTTGATAAAAATACAAAATCAAAACTGTAATATTGTGGAATATTAGAATTGGTAAGTTTTATTATTATTTTAAAATGTAGCTTTGTTATAGAAAAGCTATTTAAACACCGCAGCCAGTTTTCAGTGTAAGATTAGCATTATGGAAACATTCTAATATGCGGATTTAGTGCTCAAGAAACATTTCTTATTATAATATGATATCATCTCTCTTTCTCTCTCTCTCTCTCTCTCTCTCTCTCTCTCTCTATATATATATATATATATATATATATATATATATATATATATATATAATATATAATTTTTATTTTTTTGTGATGAACAAAGTTCAAAAGGACAGTATAGATTTAATAAAATAAATCTTTTGTAACATTATAAATATCCTTATTCCTACTGTCACTTTTGATACATTTATAGCATTCCATTTTATAGCAAATAAAATCTTACTGACCCCAAGAACATAAATGTGAATTTATTACATCTTTTCACTTTTTTTTTTGTCTTGAGGTTTTGGTTTATCTGTTTTTACATGATTTCTCTTGCATCAGTTATTACTGATTTGCATGCTGTCTTTGCATAAACTGCTCAACCTTTCTTGCTGAGACTTGTGTGCCTCTTTTGCCATCTTGCTTATTTTCTCTTCTCTTCTCTTCTCTTCTCTTCTCTTCTCTTCTCTTCTCTTCTCTTCTCTTCTCTTCTCTTCTCAGGAGGACAGTGAGCGATATACACGTGTCTCACGGAGACATGCTTCGGTTTGTACCTTTTGTCTTTCCTCTGTCTGTCCTTTTAAACCACTTTCACAAACAAAAACCTTTGTCCTTCAGAAAAAATAATACACTTGGATTTTATTCCAAATGCAATTACTTTAAGTCAGACTTATTTTGGGGTTCACTCTACATACTGATTTGCTGTTTATGTACACAGTGGTGAGTTTTATATCTTTAAACTCTTGCTAACTTTTTTTTTTTTGTCCATCAAGGTGTCAGATGATGAAGAACAGATGTCAGTGGGGAGCAGGAGCAACATACGGGTCAGTATCCGTGTAACTGTATAGTTCCTTATATTAACCACGGGTGTCAAACTCAATTCCTGGAGGGCCACAGCCCTGCAGAGTTCAGCTCCGACCCTTATTAAACACACCTGATCCAGATAATCACGTCCTTCAGGCTTATTTGGAAAATAGATGGTTTGTGTGTTGGAGCAGGGGTGGAACTAAACTCTGCAGGGCTGCGGTCCTCCAGGAACTGAGTTGGACACCTCTGGTAGAAACCTGGTGTGCTGCTGGTCAGAGTGTTTGTTGTAGGTGTATGAGTGTGTGCTGTCTAAGGTTATAAAACAGTCCAAAATATTCATCTTCATGCTGATGGTGGTTTTGTTTGTCTGGGCAGTTGGATTTGGATGCGGCGGGTGCTTACGGCGTGGTAAGAATCACAGGGTGGGAAATGTTTCTTTGGGCACGGATGTAATGTCATTACTTTCAGGTTCCTGTGAAAGTAAAATGAGCACATAGTTGAGTTCACAAGACGTTTTTGCACTGTGGTGTGTTTCAACTAAGTATGGCTAATACCTGATTCTACATTTGTGATGTGTTTGTGAAGTGTTTCATCAACATTACAAATGAAGGGGGTGGATTTTATCAAATATAACCATATGAGACCATAACATTTTTGTTATGTGTCTGAATCTTCACCTGCATGTTCACAACCATGAAGTATTGAGCAGTTAATTCTGCAGTTTTAATCCTACTTCCGTTTCTCACCGTCCTGTCCAGCTTCCCCAGGCCTCCTCCTATCATAAGAAGTCCAAGAAAAAGAAGAAACATTCTTCCAAAAGTGTACGTTCGCAGCATTAATGCACGTCACATGAATGTTCTATAACAAGAAGATGTAATATCAATCATGACTTCTTGTCTATCCCACAGAGCAATGGCTATGACGATGATCTCAGTACAGTGTCTAGTCGGGTTAGTGGCCCAACTAACTGTGTGATAATAGTATTAACTAGTGTGTTGGTTCACCTATTATGACACGCAGGAGTCTGTGGTGTTAATTCATGATGCAGCAGTGTGACTAACTCTGGTGTGCTGTGGTACAAATCAGTGTGAAGATTGTAAACTGTGTATTTGTGCGCAGAGCTCCAGACTCAGTGATGAGAGCAAAATCTCTCGCTCCTCTAGACTTGATCAGCAGTCGGTGGGTCTCCGTCCGGCATCTCTTTGTGTGATTAACATCAAAATATATCTAACATGAGTGGATTGTTACCAATGTCTTTGAAAAAGCATGATGGATTTGTTAAAAATAACAGTGGTTGGACTAATTATTATTTATTTTTTTAAATGATAAGCATTGGGCAAAAAGTGTCGTTGCCAAGCAGGACTTTAATTTAAGATTTATTTATTGATATTACAGAATCAAGAAGCTATCTATATTATAAATAGTTATTTATTTCTCATTCGGTAAATGTTATGTAAAAAAAAATATCAGTACAATAATACAATTATAACAAATGATATTATCTTAACAGTAACAGCCTTTTCATTTATTTATTTATTTTTTACTATATTTGTTGACCACAAAAAAACACTTTTAGCTGATTTGCTGGTATTCCAACCTGATCAGACTGATCTGATTTGCTTGGCTTTAAAGAGGTTTTAAACAATCAAGCTGAGAAAGCAGCATGCCAGTCAGCTTGGCCAATCCGCCAGAACAGATAAACCAAACTAATAACCTGAAGAGTTTGAGATTTGGGAAGTTACTTGCAAAATAGTAGTTGTAAAATGATTAATTAATACAGGTGTGTTTACAGTATATGCAACAATTTTATGAATGTGAGTTGTAGGCTTTTCTCGCAAACATTTTTGCCCTAGGTAGAGTTAACTTCCTTCTATCTCTAAATTACACTGCCAAATATGTGAACCGTGCAGTCTCAACCCTGAGTAATGTGTGCAGCATGAAATATGATAATTATTGCAAAAATTTTACCAAAAATGATCCTGGGTGAACTTTCAAGTGTGAAAAGCCCATTTAATAGCATTCCTGACCTCAACTGGCATGATGCCCCTGCACTGCACATTTAAGCATGGAAAAATGGTTAGATGGTCTCCATCTCCGTCTTTCTCCCTCCATCGCTCTGTACATCTCTCACACTTTTGTCTTCATCAGTTCATCATTCAATCTACATTATTTCCCATCATTTTAGAAAGCCTGCCATTCATCTGAACTGTACAGCAGCAGTAGTTATTCCTCTAAACATCAAGCCCCTTCCTACAATCGCTGCCAGGTCTGTCATCTTCATCCACTCCTTCTGCTGCTGAGTATCTATCCACTGTTTAAATCCCCTCTTTCATTTTTTCCCCTGTCGTGTCCACCTTTTTTGCAGTTCTTCTCCACTTTGACTCTGTATTTGATTTGAAATGTTCGTCTCTTCTCTCTGTTTAGTCGTCTTTGCTGCACAGCAGGAAGCACAGGGTTTGTGCTGCTCCTCATATTACCCTCTGCCCCACAGCACTTCCTGTACAATAACAGGCGCAGCTCTGTACACACGTTTTGAATACTTTCACTCTCATCCACATCTGGGGTTAGCTAGATCTTAAACCCACACAGACCACAAACACCTGAGGATTGAGCTAACTGCTTGTGTTTTGGCTTTGACTTGTAGTCTTTAAAGGTGAAGTGTGTGATGGAATTTTATTTGCTTGTTTAATTGTTTTCCCAACCAGACTTCCCAAAAACCTGTTACAGTTATTTGAATGACTACAATGCTTCTTTCCTGGTAAACATTGAAACATTTCAAAACAATTTACTGTTTTAACCAGCGGTTTGTAATCATGTGATCTTGCTCTAACTTCTACTTTATTAGCTCATCAGTCAGTTGACATTTTAAAAGGGGGTTTGCCCTATGAATAGCAATCTCAGCATATTAAACTGGGATAAAAATGAATAAAATATTGAACTATTACCCACTTCACCTTTAACAACTAGTTCTAGACCTTTCCCCCACCAACCTGACAGAAATCAAATGATGTCATCTGAATTTGATGAAAGACTGTTGATACACTGTGCATAAAAAAGTGAGACTGTGGAGAGAGTTTGCATGCTCACTTGCACAGAGTGGTTATGGGTAAGAACTCAAGGCATGAGAAGATGATAAAAATGTTGTTTCTCTGCTGTGTGTTTATGTCTGTCCGTCATCAGGGCTCTGTATATGAGGACAGTCTCTACAGTGGCTCTCGACGCCCCAGTGCTCGTGCTGTAAGGATGATTGCACTGAACTGTAAATGTGCATGAAATCTGTAACGTTAACTTGTGGATCGAATTCCCTAACCAACAAGTGTGATAACTTTTTTTATTTTTATTATTTATTTATTTTTGGTAATTAATGCTATAATGCCACTCAGAGCTCAGATTTAACACATTAAACACATGGGACTGAATGTGATTTAGAAGCTAATGCAGGTCAGAAGTGCTTTGAAATGCTTTTAAGAAGGCTTTGAATGAGTTTTGTTAATTCCATAAAGTTAAGAGTGCTTTATATTTGTAGAGCTGACAATCTTAACATTGTCACATGACATTATCTTTTGATAAACATTAGGATTTGTTGTTAAAATTGACATGAATGTTTAAAGGAAAGTGTACATTTTAGGTGTTTTTAATTTTTAATGACAAAATAATGTTTGGAAATGTAAACTGATATATTTACTACTGAAACACTACAGCAAAACATATAAATAACTGACTTTTGCACAGTACTGTATATTAGCAATCATAATCATAAACTTTATATGTCAACTGTTATATTTCACAAGTTCATTTAATTGATCTGTAGTACCATAGAACCATTTAAAAGTACAAATATTGCATGTCTCTCAGATTAATAACTGCATGTATAATCTTAAGAAATGAACAAAATGTCACAAATGTAAATTTCAAGTATTTCATGTCAAGCGCGCTCTCCAACAAAGGATTGCCAGGCATGTGTGTTGTCAAAGTGGGTAGTCTTCAACCAGCTTGTTTTCTTTTTGTAAATTTGTACAGATTGTAGAATTTTTTTTTTTTTGAGTCTCTTACGGATGTGCGGTGACTGTATCAGGCCTGAAATGTCTGACGATATCAAATCCATTTTGATCCATTTTGAGTACATCGTCTCTCTTACTCTGTCTCTCTGTTTCTTCACATTCTTATTGCGTGTGTGTGTGTGTGTGTTTGTGTGTGTGTTCGTTCCTCTAGTCCTCTGAATATGGTGGTTTCCCGGGCTCCAGCTCTAGGACTTCGTCCAGAGCAAATTCTGCGTGTGGAAGTCCAGTGGTGAGCAACTTCACTGCCACTGGTGCCCAAGATTATCATGGACTATCACAATTATATTTCTCAAGTTGCTTTCTCAGTGACCAATTCAGTTACAGCTACAAGCATCCAGTCCATTGAGGCTTGTGCTTTTAATGTCTCATAAATCCGGTACTGCTGAAATTGATTGTTGTTCCTAGCTAGATCAGTGGATGAATATGCTTTGTCTCTAAAATGTAATTGCTTGATGTTTACCTTATTAAGTAGGGTTGAGTTACTTTAACAGTGTAAGCAAGGACATCTGAGGTTATATGAGTGTTTGTGTGCATTCTTTCTTTGGGTGCATGCAAAAAGCCAACTGTTAAACTTGGACAGTTGAGACTTCACAAATAGCTGAAATACCTCTTGCATTGATGTTCATTGCTGTCATCTGGTGGTTTCCAGGAGGACTGCAGCAGCTCCGTGGCTAGTTTTATGCGCAGCTCAGCTAGTATCAGTGGCCTCTCTAGAGACCTTGACCATGTGGTCATTCCTGACCTGCCAAACGTTAATGGGAGGCTGTCAATGGTATGAGAGTGATATCTTCGGGTTCATGTGATTTGTGGTGGTTGATGCCCTGGTTTAAATTGCTTGTGTGTGTGTGTGTGTGTGTATACAAGCAGTGGCATGTTGAATTGAGGTGATGGTCAGCATGTGAGATGGTCAGTGGTCAGAAAAGTGGTTGTGGTTGCAGGGAACCACAGAAGTCTGATGTTTATAATGATTATTGATAGAATTTCCAGTTGTTAATATTGTAAGTCAATGTTGTTTGTATAAAAGACCTATTCACAGCACCCTGTTAATTACAGAATTGCTTGATGGTTACAGATTGATTATTAATCAAATACTGTCATTGTGGTTTGATTCTTATCAGCTTGACTTGGACTGATATCTCTTTTACTAACTTGTTTGTGTTGACAGCATGTCTTCAGGGAACAGCATGAATCAGAATATGAATGAACAAGAGACTCGATGACTTGACTCGATTTTATCTTTTTCAAGACTACAAAATCTATTGACTGTGCATCTTTTTTAATTACAGGCTGATGACAGGTTAGAGCGAGACTACTTAGAAAAGGTTTGTGAATTTAATTTAATTTTTTTTGTCAATTTGTTTATCTTTTTAGCCATTACTCTATAACCAAGGGATGTTACCTGCTGTATGACTTTTTAGGGATCCTCACGAGCATCAACTATTTCTGGCGCCACTCTAACCTCTCTAGGTGGGACGTCCTCACGGAGAGGAAGTGGAGATACAGCCATCACTGCTGACACAGAAGCATCCATAAGGGAAATCAAGGTGTGTGTCCTGATCTCTTTGTCTTGTGGCAGTTTACATTTAAGAAGCAGGCTTATAGAACCACAATATCATCCCATGATTACATGGTATGCATTTGATGGCAAATTAGTTAATAGTACATATTTTATAAATATATTTATTTATTATATAATTTAGTCTGATAAGAACTCATTGCTCATTTTCATCATTCATCTTGCTCACAGAAAACAATTTCCACTTTCTTTATGTTGCTCAGTCTTATTTCTAGTGACCTGTCTTCCAACAAATTCTCAGCTCCAATCAAACACACCTAAACAATATAACTAAGATGTTTGTGTGTTGAACTCTTCAGGAGCAGGACTGACCACCTTTTATAATCTGCTTCACTGTTATTTTCTACAGCTTTGTACTTGTTTTTTTTTTTTTTTTTTTTGCACAGTAATTCATTTGAAAGTCTGGTGTTCTTTACCCTTCAATTGCTCTTCCTCCACTGCATCCTTTAACCTTCCTCTTCATCCTCACTCTTCATGCTTTTCATTCAGGAGATCCATGAGCTTAAGGATCAGATTCAAGATGTGGAGGCAAAGCACATGCAGAACCTCAAAGAGCTCAAGGTACATGGCTGGTAAAGGCAGTGCCAGTCCAAAAGCCCAGCGAGAACCTGCTTTGTTTTGATTTATATATTATAGTCCTGGCAAAGGAACAACACATTTTGTGCTTTTTAACCAGCGAGTGGTGGATCAGAAAAACAATGAGATGATATGATGTTAGTCTCTGGTTCTCTCATCTTGCATGTTTATATGTCTATGCCACTGAGGTCTATAGCCTCATTTTCTCCGCCTTGCTTCCATCTTTGACTTTATCTTATTCTCCGAAACATATCGTTACACATCCCTCTTCATGATTTAGTTTGATTCGATTTTTAATGTTAAGGAGAAATTTAGTTTAGAATTGTGTTTAAGACTGATGTAGAGGTTGAGGTATAGAAATGTATGCACAGACGTGTGTTTGTGAGTGTTGGCTGGTTTTCATCGTGGTGTCTGACTTTTTAAAGGATTCCCTTTTGGAAGTGGAGGAAAAGTACCGTAAGGCCATGGTCTCCAATGCACAGCTGGACAATGAGAAGACCAATATGATGTATGAAGTGGACACTTTGAAAGACTCTTTAATGGAACTGGAGGAGATGCTCTTTGAAACACGCCGTGAGCTTGAGGAAAAGTGTAAGGTCTGTACAGTCAAGTGTGCATTGTAATGTTTTGTTTAATAGGTTGTGGAACCACAAAAAATAGATTGTAAAATAGCTTTTAATTGGAAATTACATTTTTTTATTTTGTAATCTTTTTTTTTTTGTCATTTTATGAGTTGTGTACAAATGGCATTTTTGTACTTTAATCTCAGTAATAACGCTCTTATATATTCAGTTTAAAGGGAAAAAAAAAACAACTGAAGGCAGTTTTATATTTTAGGACCTTGAACGAGAGAAGCATGCTCATAGCATACTGCAGTTTCAGTTCAGTGAACTGAAGGAGACGTTGAAACAGAGTGAAGAACTGCTCACTGTGAGTATTGTGGTATTTATGCATGTTCTAAAACCTTGTCTTTTTCAAATGCTTGGCTTATCTGCCCATCTGCTTTAACAGCTTCTCTCCTTCCTTCATCTTTGGTCTTCTTCCATGCACAATACCTCTCTATAGGAGATCCGTCAATTACGGCTCAAGCAAGACGGCAATGTTAGGGAGATTTCTGACCTCCAGGAAACTATTGAGTGGAAGAATAAAAAAATTGGGGTATGATCCCTCAGTATCCAACTCCTGTAAAAACTGTTTTTGTCATTACCTTCACTGTAAGAGAAATATAATGTTATCTTTCAAACATATAATTGTAGTTGAACTAGATTCCACATCTGTTTCCTGCTACAACCTGTCTGTCATTGCAAAACTGTTCTTGTCTGCAGCACTGATGTTTTCATTGCTTTCACCTTCTTTCTCTCCTCTTCGCCCGCATCTTTGCCAAATCCCTTCTGGTGCTGTTCAGGCATTAGAAAGGCAGAAGGAATTTTCTGATGCCATTCGAAATGAACGGGATGAGCTTAGAGATGAGGTTGTTCAGCTCAAAGATATTTTGAAGGTATTGATGCGTGTGGTGAAACTAGGGCTCACTCTTTTCTCATTACATTTTCCTAACGAAAAAGCTTTATATTCATTTTCATGTACAGATGCTAAGGCCCAGACTATAATGTAAACCGAGATTAATTAACACTCAATCTCTGACTGAATGAACCGTATCGTAAATATATTTTCTATAAATACATATTTACAAATAAGAAATCTAGGTCCAGTGCATCTAAATTTAACCAGATTTTTAAAAAATAATAAGTATACTAATATTAAACTGTTTTGCTGTCCAGAAACATGGCATTGTCCTTGGACTCGACTTGGCCACCAATGGAGAAACAGATGAAGTCGGAAAGGCTGATCAGAATTCTCAAACTGCATCAGCTGAAATCCGAGAGGGGAGTAGTGTACTAGGTAAGCTGCTTTCCTTAGCTTCATTCATAGCATGCTAACATGTTTTAGCTTTGACACTTTGCATTTTTGGCTTGTACAGCTCAAGCCAAGTCTAACCAAACTGTCACCGTCCCATTAACATCTCTCACACTTTCCTGTTTCTCTGAATCCACTTTGCATATACAGCTAGAATGAAAGTTAACACTACAGAGCCATGTCTCTTTCTTGAGTCTACATTTCAATACTCTGCTGAATGAGTGTTTGTAAATTTGCTGAAAATGTCAACATCCTTGAATTTAACATCAAAATCAAGAAAAGGAATTGCAGTATAGCTTGTTCAGTTCTTGACTTTATTTTGGGGTTTTCTTCTTCGGGACATCCTTCAAGACTTTTGATTTGTATGGGTTTAAGAACTTTGCCATGGAGTCTTTTTTCGCTCCTTTCCCTCTTTCTTTTTCTTCTTGCTCTAAACATTTGCCAAATATTCAAAGGCTTCTACAGATTTTAACTACTGACACCTCAATCATCTCCCAGGCACTCATCAGTTGAAGGTGTGTAAAGACCAGCAACAAAAAGATTTGGATGATGGGGTGCCAGGGAATCAGCAGATTTCAGCAGAGCTCAGTTCTACAAACGCACCTTTAGAAGCAAATGAGATTGGAGATCTTGGGGATCAAATGAATCAGGGTGTAGAGCAGCTTGAGAATAGACCTAAAGAACCTCCAAGTTCTGTTGGTGATGATGAACTCACTGCAACAAGACCCACGGAGCAGATCAAATCTGAGGCACATATACCAGAAGATTCAAGAGCTAATACAGAGGAATTAGAGTGCATTGTTCACAAGGATGGACATTTGGAGACAGATCAACAAGAGAGTGAATGTGTCAAACTTAGTCAGGTCATCAAAGAAGAAACTCCTTTAGAGTCTGTCTCTGGTTCTGTCCATGATGAACCTGATAAACCTGGTCAACCTGTGCTTGATGATGAACTCAAAGAGGAGCCTGCAAAATCATCTCAAACAGAGAAGCTTGCCAAAACCCAAGGTGCTAGTGCTTCAAATAAAAAGAAGAAAAGGAAAAAGAAAAACAAGCAGAAGCAAAAACAAAGTGACAAGCAAGAGATTGACACAAAGATAGATGACAAGACTAAAACAGTCTGTAGTGAAGACAACCCAAACCAAAAAACAGAAGGTGATCTAGAAGGAAACAATCAGGAGCCCTTAGGGAATGATGTATCCCAAACAACGATGAATACAGATGTCCCACCTGATGCTAAAAGAACCAGTGAATTGGATGGTATCAAAACAACAAGTGCAAATATACATGCTGATGAGATTCAAGATAAAATTCGGTTAGTTACAGATGAAGCTGATTTAGCAGGAATTTCTAAAACAATCTCTAATTTTGATTGTCCTGAATCTAGCAATGGTATCATTTCAGATGATCTGTCCAGCAAAGTTATCTCTAACCCTGCAAACATTATTGAAAGACACACTGAGGATTCAACAAATCCTGACTCTGAAGCTGTAGACTTTAGCTGTGAGCTTGTATCTTCAGAAACTGAGACTTCACTGCCTCGTGAACCTGCTGCTCAGTCCATGGATGCAGGTGAAGGGGGTGTTGAGTCCATCAGCTGCTCTGAGAACATTGAGAGATCTTCATCAATAGACATGAAGGAAGTGAAGAGTCATCTGAACTGTGAAGTGGAAGAACAGGAGGTAAATGTCCAGAACACTGATATAGATGGGACCACTAACCCTGAATATCAAGATGACTCTGCTCATCCCTCTTCCTCTGTAAAGGAGAAGGTGGAAAATGAAGCTGAAAGGGTAATCCAGGAACCATCTATTGATCAGCCAATGGAAAACCAACTTCAAGACAGTATTGGAGCAGAATTGGAGCAGGAAGAGGTTGAGAGACGAGATGATCTGGATAAAGAAAACCTTAAAGCGCCTACTGAAAAAGTGTCTGACACCCAAGAAAGTATTGTATCAGGATTAGACCAGGAAGAGGTTGAGAGACAAGATGATCTGGATAAAGAAAACCTTAACATGCCTACTGAAAAAGTGTCTGATACCCAAGAAAGTATTGGATCAGGATTGGACCAGGAAGAGGTTGAGAGACGAGATGATCTGGATAAAGAAAACCTGAGAGTACCTACTGAAAACATCACTGATGGAAGCCATGGTGACAACACCCCTTTAATTGAGACACAGGTTCAGGTTGTGCATGAGGATCACTCGTCTCCCAATGAAGCAATTAAGGAATCAGTTGGAGAGTCAGATTCTTCTGACCAAGAACCTAAGGTTGGAAAAGATGAGGAGGAAAGATCAATCCAAAATCAGCTTAAAGTGCAACTGTCTAAAGATGGAGAAGACCTTCTGGTAAAGTCAGATGTGGCTGCTCAAGAGCTGATAGAAGAAGAAGAGGAAGATGAAGGAGAATCGTTTGATTTTGATGAAATGGATCTTGAAGCATCATCAGATGCCCCTCTAAAAAACGTTCTAGATCAGCCAACAGAAGAAGGTACTCTTTTCAAAGATGACGTCCAAGAAGCAAAACAGGAATTCCAAAGTAATGTCACCAATGAGGACCAAACTCAGAAAGAACATCTAGAACTTGCAGATCAGGAATCAAAGTCTAAAGAGCAGAAAGATGATGGACAAGACACAGAAAACCCACAAACAACAACAGTTATACAAGGATGTTTAACAGAGGACAGCAAAATCAGCAGTGAAGTCAAACCTAATGATCAGCAGCATGAGACTTCTGGAAATAAAGATGCATTTGAGGAGCATCAGCAGGCATCAGAAAATGTGACGCTCAGTAAAGGAGTTAATCTGATCTCAGAGATGGAGAAAAGAAATGTTGGCCAAGAGATCAATAGTTCCATTCAACACGGAAACAAAGTGTCAAGTATTTCAGGAGATCTGGAAGTTGAGAAGGAAACCACAGAAAGAAACAAGGCACATGAAAGAAAAGAATCTAAAAAAAGTGGAAAAGGGAAAGGGAAGGGCAAGGGGAAAGAAGAATGTAAAATGTCTTAATAGACAAGGACATTGCTGAGTCTCATCCCAGCATCTTCAATGGAAAAAAGTATTTTGCACTTATGCTGTTCCTAATGAAATTATTTTGGGACCATTACTTCAGAGAACCCTAAAATAACCAAACCTATCTTACAATCAATCCCAGTTATCAGTCATTGCATCTTTTCAGCAAACATTTTATACATGTTTTACACCTGATTAACAATACAGACAGAACACTTGAAATTAGTTCAAACAGTATTTAAAATCCCCAAACCAATTACTTATTAAATGCTATGGGTTTAAAGTGTCATTTGTATAATGAAATTTTACATGAGCATGAATAAAATGTTCCTTATACTATATGAGTGATACAACTGATCAGCTTTCTGTCTGTGCTGCAGTCATGTTTAGCAACTCCTTAATTACACTGTTTTCGGTAACAAAGGACCTATAATGTATTTTGTTTAAATGGGTGTTATGTTGTTAAAAATGGTGGTAAATAAAAAATAAAAAAGTTATTGTGTGCCAAACTTATTAAACAATCCTCTAAGAATTTGACCGGAGCTTTGAAGTTATGTTTTGATTTTACAATTTATTTGTTGGAAGATAAGTTTGGAAAAAAAAGGAAATATTTGATTCTGTTAGGTGAAGATGGTGTTGGAACATTGAGACCGTGTTTGTTAAGTGAACCATGTATTTTAAAATAAAACTTGAGCAATTAAAAATTTGTTTTACACTATTGTTTATTATGTAAATTTTGTAAGTATATTGATACAGGACATTTAATGAAACTTCTTCAGATAAGATTGACTTATTTTTAAGTCATGATAGTTTTATTTTTTAGGACAAAAATGATAATATGTCACTGTCACACATTCATTGCTTCACAAACCTCAAGCTCACGTGAAAAACACTGTCATGTAATAGACGTACAGATTGAACGCTAAGAGATTTTGACTTCATGAGGCTGAAGCCTCTGAGGTCACTGAAGTTTCTGCATGTTGTCCATCCTCATCCTTCACATCCCAGCATAGGATAGCCTCACTTTTTGCATGCCCTGACTCCTCCCCCTCCATGCCTTTGGCTCCTCCCACCCCTGGTATGTGAAATCTTTCCTGTCTAACCTTGGAATTTGTTTTAACATGAGAATGTAATATTTTATTATTGCAAAATACATGTTTAAGATGTTTAAGTGTAGTTGTTAAAAAACATGAATGTCCCAAAATTGTTTAATTTTATTAAGGTAGATAAACTGTTGTTTTTCATAAAAAAAAAAATAAAAAAAAACCTGCAAGGAAAAATATGTTGATTGTTGTCTAATGGTCTCTCTTGAACTTGCTTTTCAGAAATTCGCTTGCGAAAACTGGTTGATGAGAGGGAAAACTTAATAGAGCAGGTGCGCTGCTGGCAGTTACAGTACCTTACGTTGACTTTATCCTCATTTTGTGCCATTACAAGCATGATTTTCTGTTTGTTTTTTTTTGTTTTCTATTCAGGTTAAGCGATTGAAAGGTCAGCTTGAGCAGAAGAAACAGAAGAATGGTATGGAGGATTCGTCCAGCCCACAGGGAGATGTGCTGGAGAATGGTGCTGACTCCAGCATCATGGATATACAGAGTAAGAAACTGCCTGCACTCTGTCAGCTATGGGCAAAAGTTCTTCAGCTCACACTGTTCATTACATTGTTAGCAATCATTTTTAATGGATCTGGGCATGTATCAGGGCTGGTTCTTGACAGCTAAAGAAGGGTGGGCTGGGAGGGGATTTGTATTGCAAGGGGAAAAAGCCTAGATATATTGTAGTGTAACTGAAACGGGTCAATTTAGCTCAAAGGGAATCATTTAATAATTTAAAGGGAATTTGAACAGAATCACTGTTTCACGGCTGATCACTGAGACGCCCTGCGATTCACTGAACAAGCCGTTTAACATCAAATCTGCGCTGGATATTAATATCCAAACTATAGTGAAACACTATCAATTAGCACAGTAACAAGATCGGCAGTTTAAGACATTAACTTGTAAGCACAAAACACAAGATACTTCTCTTTTCAATATGAATAAGGCTTTATTAGATAAATCTAAGACATATAAACTAATCTAACACAAACACACGACTCACACATTCACACAAGTTGCAGGAAGATCGTAAGTTAGAGAAAGATGATTTTAAGAGAATGGAAATATGGAATCCCAAGTTTACAGCAATACGTTAAATTGCATAGACATGAACAACCATCAATCACTTAATTAACGCTCGCACTGAGTTCCTCAATGGGGTTAAAATTATATTAGATACACCAGCAGAAATGTCTGAGGGTACATTGCCTTGGTTTCTTGTGAAAGGGACTCCCGTTGAAAGGGGTATCCCGGTGTCGTTGATTGGCTGGAAGTTCAGTCGCTGAAGTGACGTCTTGGGAAGCCCATGGTTGTTGGGTGTTGGCTGAAAGTGCAGAGTCGTGTGCGCTGGTCGAAGTTGAACGGGCACCCAAGGTCAGGCGTCGGAGACTCAACGTTACAAAACTTAACTCAGAACCCGAAACTCTCAAACGGAAAAGAAAAGAAATGAAATAAAGTTTGACGAGACAAGGTGGTGCTTCTTCTCATCGTGGCTAAGTAGCAGCAGGCTTGCAGGCCAAGCACGCTGGAACCGCGCTCAAAGAACAGTGATGACAAACAGCATGACTAATAGCAGCAGCATAGCTAGAGACTAAAAAGCTGGCATGACTGATAGCAAAAGCAAGGCTAGAAATAAAATCAAAGATTTTATGGTGTCCTAAGTATTTAAACTGGCCTGTTGGCCACACCTCAAATGTTGTCTTGACCAATCAGATATTGTCTTGGCTCGGGGGTATCATAAATCATATGTGTATCTTACCAAGCATGTGGTCCGAATTTTCCTGCCTTGCAGGGTCTAATTTTGGACATGATTCCTATTACCAGGTTATGATATATTTGAAAAAATAAATGATTGTCAGGACAATATCAAGCAAGCAGATTCAATTAGATCAATACTAGACATGACTATGTATCCTATAGTTATCAAAAGACATACACAATAAGTGATTATAACATGATAGTCGAATGTGTGGGTTACATATAAATGAATATGGAGTTAAGCGATGGAATTATATTCATTTAGAAGTCATTTTGGAGTTCATTTTGGGTCATATATATGTACAAAAGACAGTTTCTTTGTCATTCTCTGATGTTCTGTGAAGACAGAGGTTTAAAGCCCTTCCCCCTTAGGAATTTCAGTCTGGTTCTGCTGGGTGGGGGAAGTCAATGATACTTGTGTTACTCGATCTCATGGGTTTACATGTTATGTCCAGCGTTGCATTTCCATTACGAACAACACATTTGACACCAAATTTCTCTTCTTCGAATTGAAATTGTAAATAATTGTTCTAGTGGTGTTAATGTTGAAAGCTGTTGTGTTAACAAGTTGGTTGCTCATCTTGCTTGGGACTTGTGGCACAGACTGTTTTATGACTTCCTGAGGAATTCGGCTCCGTGTTTCAAACACAGTTTTGATAGACTCTTTAATTTGTCTGGTTCGACTCATTTCTATTACAGTAGATATCGCTATATTAACTAAAGGATGTTATATGTACACTGGGGGGAAAAAAAAAGCTTTCATGGGCAGCCTAGAATATCATGCACTTTCACAACAAAATAAACTTATTTTCTTTATTGAATAATAATAATAAACTCGTTGTTCTTTCTCTGTAACTAACTTTTTTATTTATACCAAACAAGGCCACAATCATATCTAGAACTTTAGGGGGACTATTAATTCTTTTGAAAATATTATGACCAGACTACTATTGTAATGGTAAAAGAACTAAAATAATATTTTTTTTTTTTTGTAAAGTAATCAATCTGAACTGCATAATGGATAATGCTGTTGCTATTGTAAGTAATTATTACATTCAACATTAACAGCAAGTCAAAAGGGGTAAGCTTTCAACTGTGTAGTCTACATGCATTTTAGATGCTTGTATGTGCTCATGCCCCATCCATGCAAAGAAAACATTATTAAATAGTTTTATTTTTCTTTAAGAACATTAAAACTGCTTTTGTGTTCTGCTTTTAATTTGGTTTTGGAGGTTAACTCAAAATTTTCCTTTGATTACGTCCTTGTTTTCATTAACAAGTTGGGCAAGAAGCTGTTCTTGCGTCCAGTTTGGTTTTATTTTATGCTTGCATATCTTACTATCAGCCATGATGATTCTACTACTATATGCATATCCACAAACTGTTTGTGAGAAGCACACATTTAAGAGGCTGACAATAGGCTGAACATATACAGAGGGGATCGAAAGTTTGGGCACCCTTTGCAGAATCTGTGAAAATGCGAGTAATTTTCAGAAAATAAGAGAGATCATACTACATGCATGTTATTTTTTATTTAGTACTGTCCTGAGTAAGATATTGTACATAAAAGATATTAACATTTAGTCCACAAGACAAATAAAATGCTGAAATTATTAAAATAACCCCACTCAAAAGTTTGGGAACCCTTGGTTCTTAATACTGTGTGCTGTTACCTGATGATCCACGACTGTCTTTCTGTTTTGTGATGGTTGTGCATGAGTCCCTTGTTTGTTCTGAACAGTTAAACTGAGAACTGTTATTCAGAAAAATCTTTAAAGTCCTGCAGATTCTTCAGTTTTCCAGCATCTTTGCATATTTGATCCCTTTCCAGCAGTGACTTTATGATTTTGAGATACATCTTTTCACACTGAGGACATTTGAGGGACTCAAACACAACTATTAATAAAGGTTCAAACGTTCACTGATGCTCCAGAAGGAAACGATGCATTAAGAGCTGGGGGGTGAAAACTTTTGAACACGATGAAGATGGCCAAATTTGTCTTATTTTGTTGAAATATAATTTTTTTCCATTTAGTTCTGCCCTTCGTAAGCAACAGAAGATACTTCTATGTTTCCCGGTACACAAATTAAGTACAAACTTTCGAGCCCCCCTGTACTTAATTAGTGACACTTGCATTTTAAAATATATATTTGTTTTTAAACCTTTATTTGAATACTGCAACATAACATCACATTCTACAATATTTAAATAAATAAATCTCTGACAGAGACCCCTCCCCTATCAGCCAATCACTGTGTGCATAGTTAGTAAGCATGCTGACATCATTCATAGCAATGAGTTCAACCCTAGGTGTAGATGCTAATAAACAAATAAATAATTTGACTCGTAGCATTTTTCATTGTTGAATTGTACTACCTACTGTAGTAATGGGAGGTAGCAATATCTGACAGGGTAGTACAAACGACAGAACACTGGACTGTTCGGCTATGATTAAATATGGCTGTGGTCACACTCATCTTAAAGATACTTGGACTAGATTTGTCTGTTCTGAATAAATTCAGACCTAGATCTAATTTCTTGTTCATTTCCAAACTGTTTGAAAATGTGGTTGATTTGTAGCTACAAGCACAAATATCTCTGCCAACAATCTTCTTGACCCCTTATGTTTTCAATCAGGCCACAGCACTGATATAGCACTGCTAAAAATTACGACTGACCTTTTAGTATCTGCTCATTTTGGCTGTATTCCTATCTTGTTGGATTTAACAGCAGCTTTTTTTTTTGTTTACACCATCTCATCATATACTTATTTCTCGGCTATCGGCATCACGGGTACTGCTGTGTCTTGGTTTATATCATATCACTTGGATAGACTTATTTTTATAAGAGTTCCAAACTTTAAATCGTCGTTTGGTTCATTCTCTCAAGGTGTCCCTCAAGACTCGGTTCTTGGACCTCTCCTGTTCAACACTGATTTGCTTCCCCTTGATCAAATTATCCATAGCTATGGTCATTATTATGCTGATGACCTGCAAGTTTTCATATCAGGTCGTTCCGCCTCTACTATTTCACTTAATTCATTGAATGCCTGTATTGCTGACATTAAAAATATGGTTACATAGCAACTCCCTACAACTAAACAATGATTAAACTGAGTTTATTGTATTTGGTCCATCATCTCTCTTCAAACTTTTGAACTGATTATATCCATTGATGGGGCCATGTTAACACCATCTGGAAATTATGGTGTAATATTTGACTCGTCAATTACATTCCAATCTCAAATTATTTCCAAGACTGCATTTTACCAGCTCATCAATATTGCTTGTCTGCATCCTACTCGAAGTACAAAAGACACTAAAACTCTAATTTATGCCTTAACTTCTCGTCTCAATTACTGTAACTCACTTCTCATTGGACTGCCAGCTAAAATGATTACTAGGCTACAGTATGTTCAAAACTCATCAAGTCATAAAGCCTAAACACACTACCTCATTACTATATATTCTCTATTGGTTGCCTGTTTCTGTTCACATTCAGTATACAATGCTTTTGTTAACTTTTTAATGTCTTCATGGATTTACTCACCATTATTTATCTGAACTGCTGCACTATTATAAACCTTCTCGCTCTCTTCATTCATCTGATTCAAACCTGCTTATCATATCAATGGGTGGTAGATCTTTCAGTGCTGAAGCTCAGAAACTCTAAAATTCTCTTCCACCAATTCTTTGCATCATTGTAACTATATAATTATTCATATCTCAACAAAAAAAACTATAATTTCTTTATACTATTTCAAGCCTTATTCTGATTGATTTGCTGTGTAACTACTGGGTATTTGTGGTGTTCTTTCTGGTTTTGCTGTTAAGTCACTGTATTTATGTCTGCATGCATGAGTACAATCACATGAATTTATGATTAAAGCTGTATTTATGTATTCTCTCCTTGTACAATGACCTTGAGCTTTGGAAAGGCACTTTATAAATAAAACTTATTTGTAAATGTTCTTTATTTCAGGGGATGCAATCAGACAAATCAATGACCTCAAATTTAAGCTTGTCAAATCAGAGCAAGAAGTCACAGCACTTGAACAGAATGTGAGTTCTTTTAATATATTTCATTACTATTAATAACTCATTTTACTCTTCTAAAATAGTGAAACATTTGAAGTGTTTTAAATTGAAACTCATGTTATAGGTCACAAGGCTCGAGGGTCATGTGACCCGTTACAAAGCTGCATCTGAAAATGCAGAGAAGGTGGAGGACGAACTCAAAGCTGAGAAACGCAAAATGCAGCGAGAGGTAATATAGCCCAATAGCTCTACTTTCATAAAAAAAAAAAAAAAAATTCCAGTGATACTTGTCCATATAATAAAATGAATGGCTTGCTCAACTATTTTTATGATAGTTACGCTCTGCACTGGATAAGATTGAAGAGTTGGAGTCCAGTAACAGCCACCTCTCGAAAAGGCTGGAGAAGATGAAGAGTGGCCGGGGAACAGCAACTCCCTAATAGTTTCAGCTCTGTCCCATAATCTGTCCGAATTCACCTCCACTGCCTATCCATTTCCCATCATTCTGAACCTAAAGCAATGTTGATAAAACTATAAACAACCCCATGAGAACCCTGCTACCGTGCCATTTCTTCCTGTTTATCCATTTAGGTTGAGTTCTTCATCTTTGGAGAATCCAATCAGGACTCTCAAAGGAAGCAGGAGGACACTTGTGTGCCTCATTTAAAAGCACAAACACTGTAGTTCAAAAAGTTAGAATGGTAATTGTCACGTGAATGTTGCTGAATTTATTTGAGCTTAATGTGCAAGGCTGTCTGAGATTATTTGGAGAAGGATCTTGAAAGAAAATGTATGGATTCGTAATGTGAAGATAAGGACATGTTGTCCAGCTCTAGGAAGTCTGGATAACCATTTGTTTGGTTAAAGACACCAGTTGCTTCTCTAAGACAAGACAGATGAGTATGTGTGATTGTGCGCGTTTGATGCTTTCATGTGTTCCACTTGCAAAGATATTTTATTAGCACTATTTAGTCGTCTAGATCTTATATATCCGAAGCCAAATGTTCTGGAGTAATATTAAGGTCTCGCAGCTGGCTCTTGCCATCTGTGTTCCTTTATTTTTTTTCCTCTAATGAATTGTCTATAATGGTCTTCCTGACATGCTGAAAGACCAGTGTGACATACATGATTGAGGATGAATACCGATTCCTAGTGAATTTTGTTGTTGCATTGACGCTGACAACTGAACCACATACATCAGAAAGTTGTTCTATTTCAGGCTAAGCAGCAACTTTTGGTGTTGTTGTTTTTGACAAAATTTAACAGAAATAACCTCCAGGTGATAAAGTCTGGAAGATTCAGAACGGTCAAACCTATTATGAGGAATGATGTGATCAGAAGCATTAGTTGTTGAAGACTGTTGTGATCACTAGCACCATTTATTATCACCAGCCTGGATGAGAGGCGGCTCCACCCAGTTTACAATGCTTTAAACCATTTGTAGGTTAACTATGAATTATGATCTGCAATAAAATGTAAATTTTAATAAAAAGTTGTCTGTGTATACATTCACCTAACAACACAGTGAACCGAAGAAATTCTGAAATGTTTTCTAAACGTGTGCCATGTGCATTTGTGACCTGAATATAATATAAAATACATACATGCATACATACTTTATTTGGAACCTCCGAATGCATATATACAAAGCAACCAAGACTCACAGGTTGATATGGAAAATGTAAATTTAACACACTTTAAACCTAAATAACATTGGTGAAATGAAACCGCAACTCTATCCCTCATACACTAGTTTTCTCAGTTTTTCTTACAAACAACCCCCCCCCCCCCCCCCGAAAATTAAGTATATTTATTTGTCCATTAAAGAGATTCAAAGATTTTTTTCCCCATTATAAACTCTCCTCTATAACTTAGATATACATTATACAAAGATGAACTGAACAACAAATGCACCAAATATGCAGTGAAATTTTGTCATTTCTACATGTGAAGATGTAAAAAGTTGGGTTCCACAATCGAAAGAGAATGAATATTATAGATACGAGTATTGTGTGATTATAGTGCAGCTGAATCACTGCCAAAGCAATATCTACTTTATTTAGGGATCAGTTTCCTCAATCTGGGATGTACGATACTCCACAACAGACTTTTTCATGTTCTTATCTGGAATAAGATCTGTGCAGCTAAGTGGCTTCCCTGTAACTGGATCCTTATTGTTCCTGCAAAAAAAAAAAAAGTGAGCAGACACCTATCTGAGCAAACAGCTCATCTGTGGGCCTCTGTCTAGTAAGGAACCCTGTTATTCATGTTCATCATCACCGTCTTTTGCAAATCTTAGTTTCAACCTTGTATACCATAACATTTCCTCAAGGAGTAAACTGACTTTCCCAGATGTTTTATGTACTTCAATGGTTCAACTCCTCAAGAACAGTAAGAAACAAGACTTTTCCTTTGAGCACCCAACTCCAAACTCTCAATGCACTAACACAAATAAAATATCAATGGAATGCAAATGTACATTTTCAGAGACCAATCCACTGAATCTTACGTCTTAAGATATTCCTCAATGGCTCTTCGCTCGTACACACATCCACCTTTGGCCTTGACAGGATCAACGAATATCTTCCCTGACAAGGGGCATACCAGATGAGGAGGCACTTGAACATTGCTCTCACCTATGTATTGCTGAAAAGCAGATGAAAAGGAGAAAAATATAAATAATCATTGGTGATTTTTTTTTTTTTTAAATAAATATAAAACAGGATAATATCCTAACATGTAGGAATTATTCACAATTTAATTTACTACAAGTGTACAGAGCCCAGATTGCTTACTACATTATTAAATATAATTTTAACCGGTTGAAATAATGGGAAGGGGGCTGCTCAAGTACGCCTCTATATTCTAATCTCATATTTTCACTCTTTAAAAATGTATATAATATTTTTTTATTTGTGCTTCGGACATTTAAAACTGTATGACTTTAGACAGTGTGTCCTTTAATATTCATAAACAGGATTCCTCTGACAAAACGTCTGGGAATCGGTTGTTGGTAAAAACTGAATGAAAAAGAATTTACCTTTTCAATGGATTCCATGGACTGACATGCGTTTATTGCAGTGTTATCTTTAGCTGCTTGCTCGTAGACTTCTTTGCTAGTCAGGAATTCCTCTGCTAATATGCTAAAGAAATGATAAACAGTGGACAAAAATACATGTACTCATTCATTATTTATTGTATTCTCAAGTTACATTATTTAGAATCGGATCAATGATAAATAATGGAATGCATTTTCCAACTTGAATGAGCTTTCATCTCGGTTCTGATTATATTAGATTAAGTTCATTGAATAATAAAGTCAATGAACAAAATAATGGGAAGTCGTGGCCTAATGGTTAGAGGGTTGGACTCCCAATCGAAGGGTTGTGGGTTCTAGTCTCGGGCCGGACGGAATTGTGGGTGGGGGGAGTGCATGTACAGTTCTCTCTCCACCTTCAATACCACGACTTAGGTGCCCTTGAGCAAGGCATCGAACCCCCAACTGCTCCCCGGGCGCCACAGCATAAATGGCTGCCCACTGCTCCGGGTGTGTGCTCACAGTGTGTGTGTGTGTGTTCACTGCTCTGTGTGTGTGCATTTCGGATGGGTTAAATGCAGAGCACAAATTCTGAGTATGGGTCACCATACTTGGCTGAATGTCACTTCACTTCACTAATAATAAAAAAAAAAAAAAAAAAAAAAAAAAAAAAAAAAACACACCAGATGAAGATTAAGAGGCTACCTGTCCAGTGGATCTTCTGCCTCTGGGAGTATCAGGAGTCCATGTACAGCATCCAAGATCTCTCTCATAGTGACATCAGCCGAGTAGTTTCGATCAAATATGTTGTGGCAAATCCTTCCCACACTGTTGATGTTGCAATGGTAGATCTATACTGCAGTTAAGAACTTTATGGTGTACAAAATGTGATTTTATAGTGTAAAAAAGTGTTTTCTGTGCTCTACTCTTAATATATTAATCAAAAACAGAAATTAGTTTCTGAAAATTACTGGGGCACTTCTAAGGCTTAAGGATACAGGAGTATAGAACCGAACAACAGGTGGTTTCACTGGATAATCACGACCAAACTGACAATACAGCTCAAAGGTTCCATTCTCATAGGGAGTTTTAGCCGGTCCTTTCATGACAATCCTCCAAAATGCTGAAAAAAAGAAAATGTAAAATGCATGACAACTTTATTGTACATTTTACTTTTGTGTGTAACTTTGACTACATTTAATTAGAGGAAGCAACTGACACCACATCCGAGGATCAAGTGGCAGATTTTAGACTACATACTTTATAGTAAAAGGCATTGACAAATTAGTCAATTATCAAAAACATTAGGCGAGTTTTGTAAAGATAATGCAAGCATCTTAGTTTGGTGTAAGCTCCCCGTTACGGATATTGTTGATTATTACTTAATTGATCAAATAACTCACAATTACAAATGTTAGGAACTATTTGTAAACTTCATGCATGAAAATCTAACAGCAGGAGAAAAAGCATGAATTGTCTTTTGACCTTTAAAGCAGATTTATACTTACTGAAGTCTGTTTCTGAGGGATACACAGAACAAAATGGATGGGGATCACAGTGAAGACTCTTCAGTTCTTCTATGATCCGTTTATCTTTCTCCATGAAGCGGCCTGTCTTGCATTCTTGGATCTTCTTTTTAAGTACACTAATTAGAAAATTAATTGTTTATAAGTATGTAGTATAAAAATAGTAAGGCTACCATGATATATTCCCTATAATTTAAGAGTCTGTACTTTGGGAATATTTACTAAAATACTTTTAAAGAAAAGAACCATGTGCCTTTTTAAGTAAGTCATCGTTTTGTAATCATAGTAATTTTGCGCAAACAAACTTCCACACTACTTGAAACCAGTTCACATCACTTTCGATTCAGGTGTTTTGCATGATTAAATATAGGATGACTGAACAGTAGGCCTGCATGAAAAACAGTAAAGGCATAGAGCTGGAAACCGTATTTGATGTGTAACAAATTAAGTGGAGAGCGATATATCAAATTCTTGTTCATGTGTTAAAAAATAAACAGTGGACTTGTAGTCTGTATGTGTGGACAGTCAATAATACTTCTCTGTCCTGGCCGCTTTCTTAGTGATTTGAGCAGGAATCTTCATTTCCGGTCTTTCATCGTAGCCATGGGAGGCAAAAATTTTGGTCAAGTCTTCCTATTGACGAAAAAAAAAAAAAAAAAAATTATAATCTTGCTGTTCATAGACATTTTTAACAATAAAAATCATTGTTTTTTTGTTTTTTTAAATCAGATATACTTGTATATACAACCATAGTTAAAGGGGGGGGGGGGGGGTGAAATGCTCGTTTTCACTCAATATCCTGTAAATCTTGAGTACCTATAGAGTAGTACTGCATCCTTCATAACTCCAAAAAGTCTTTAGTTTTATTATATTTATAAGAGAAAGATAGTCTGTACCGATTTTTCCCGGAAAAACACGACCGGCTGGAGGTGTGACGTGTGGGCGGAGCTAAAGAATCACGACCGCCAGTAGGCTTTTGCGTTGAGAGCGTTTGGAAGTTGTGACATTACCGTGAGGAAAAAAACATCCAAAACAAACCATGGCTAACAGTCAGATTCAGCGTATATTTATGATCCAGAATCAGATCCAGAGGCTGAAATTTAACAAGAGCAGCATCAGCAACGATGAGCAACGTCTCTATGTGGTATTTACTGAAACTGTATATATTTGCTTAGCGGTTTTGGAAATTGACTAAGTTCCACTTTATGTTGTCTTTTTTTTTTTTTTTTTTTTTTAAGCTGTACATGTGGAAAGTGCAGTTTGATGACAACATCGCATGTTGTTTACTTGATGTGCTTACACGCCGATAGCTAAGTTAACAACACAGAGATATCTGAAGCAGATTTACTCACCGCCTGTGGTTCCAACACACGATCGTGACCCTTTTTCGTTGGGACTGCATTATCCTTAAGAAATAAACGTTGTGCAAATCCGGCGTCAAACTGGGCCTTGTTTGTAAAACAAGCATCTTCGAAATGCAGGGAACAAACACAAACACTTGCACAACTCCGTTGATGCTCTGTAAAAATAAACTCCATCCACTGGTCCCTTAATGCTGTTTCTCTTTTGGTAATCTGTGCAGGGTTGTCTTGCCCTGGCAACCAAAAACACACTTCTTTTGTGACATTTTGCGACGCTCTCGCTCTGATCAGTGAACGTCTGTTGTGCTCTCAGTGCTCTGCTATACGGGAGCACGCGCTCTTCCGGCAGAAGTGCCCTCAGGACCCATATAAGGAAATTCCGCTCCATCTAACGTCACACAGAGCCATACTCGAAAAAAACTTTCCGAAACTCGTGACAAACCGGACAAACATACAGCTTAATTTTTGAAACTTGTTTGTCCATGTTTAGCATGGGAATCCAACTCTTTAACATGGTAAAAAACTCAGTATGCATGAAATAGCATTTCACCCCCCCCCCTTTAAAAAAAGGAATAATATTCAATACACATTTCAAACTAAGTATAGTTAAAATCTATCAACATATTTACTGACATATCGCTCAAGACTTACTGATGTTAAAATAATGTCAACTTTATTTGGAGCATTTGTGCACAATGCACATTTCTTGATATTAAAAGGTTAGTTCACCCAATAATCAAAATTATGTAATTAATAACTCACCCTCATGTCATTCCAAACCTGTAAGACCTCCAGTAATCTTCGGAACACAGTTTAAGATATTTTAGATTTAGTCCGAGAGCTCTCAGTCCCTCCATTGAAACGGTGTACACGGTCTACTGTCCATGTCCAGGAAGGTAAGAAAAACAAAGTAGTCCATGTGACATCAGAGGGTCAGTTAGAATATTTTGAAGCATTGAAAATACATTTTGGTCCAAAAATAGCAAAAACTACGACTTTCAGCATTGTCTTCTCTTCCGTGTCTGTTGTGAAAGAGTTCAAAAAGCAGTTTGTGATATCTGGTTCTCGAACGAATCATTCGATGTAACCGGATCTTTTTGAACCAGTTCACCAAATCGAACTTAATCGTTTTAAACGGTTCACGTCTCCAATACGCATTAATCCACAAATGACTTAAGCTGTTAACTTTTTTAATGTGGCTGACACTCCCTCGGAGTCCAAACAAACCAATATCCCGGAGTAATTAATGTACTCAAACAGTACACTGACTGAACTGCTCTGAAAAGAGAGATGAACACTGAGCTGAGCCAGATAATGGCTCGTTCACAAGTCAAGTACAGTTTCTGTCAGACGTGTCCGATTCGAGAATCGAGGAGCTGATGATACTGCGCATGTGTGATTCAGCGTGAAGCAGACCGACATGCAGAGTGTCCGAACCGAACTGATTCTTTTGGTGATTGATTCTGAACTGATTCTGTGCTAGTGTTATGAGCGCGGGTAAACCGAAGGCTTGAATCAAGGGCAATCATCGCAAATGACGCCATTACATCGAGCGATAAAGGAACCGATGAACCGTTTTCTGAATCCAGTTAATTGAATCGAACTGTCCAAAAGAACTACTGGTGATCCGAAAACCGATTCTTGACTCCTGAACGAGTCATTATCTGGCTCGGCGTTCATCTTCAGTTCTCTCTTCACAGCAGTTCAGTCAGGCCATCCTTAAATATTTTGTTTTGCATTAACAGTAATTTTTTTTTTTTTTTTTTTTTTAAAGGGTCTATATCTAGGTCTATATTTTTTTTTTTTCAAGTTTCAAATGTTAATAAAAAAAAAACAAAAGGTGATGGTGATTACGTAGGTATGAATTTAAACAAATTAGCAAATTTTAAATAAATGACGTCACTGCCTGGGTCTTCAACCCGTGTCTTCGGGCGCATAATAGCAAACCTCATTTTGATGCAGGCTATATAGACCACAAACAAATTGAAATCTTTGTCAAAAACATGTAAATTGCATGAATTTCAGGTGAGAAGAAAAAAAAAATATTAGGAACTATTTTACTTGCATCCACCGCTAGGTGTCAATGCAACCTACAAATGAGAGACCATTTACTTTGCTTATTTGGCTTTTGTGAAAAAAAATCCTGTTTGATTTGAGTGACAAGTGTTCATTGAATCGATTGTAAAATCGATTTAGCATGTCTAGATGCATTTTATACAGCATAATAATGCCATGATGCAAAACATTTACTGCAGGGTTCAACATGGCTGTGTTTACGATTAGAAATGTCAACAACAACAAAAAACGCAGGTGATTCTAGCCCGAATCTGTATCTGTATGCATGAGACTGTCTGAATACCGGCAGAATTCACAAAAAAAATTAAAATAAAAAAACCTGGACATGCTCCGAGAGAAGGTCTTTAAAATCAATTTCCCCTTTTCCTTTTTCGAAACTTGTGTTGGTTGGTCCAATCGATTCTCGAACATAAAGTGACAGTCGACACTGTTTTAGACTAAACGGGAGAAGGGATGGAAGATCTGGGCACATATTTTTGTGCCAAGTTAAAGTGGTGTCGAGCTGTTTTAATGAATTTTTTAGATGTATTATGGTGCCCAAACCCGTATGACCGCGAACATTTTATTTACTGTGGCCGCAGCCATCATTACCAAGCACAAACCGTTGACTCTAACAGTGAATAAGAGTATGAGATGAAGCGAACGCACAGGCCATAGTGTGACATCCGTGTAAACAGATTTTTTTTTTTTTTTTTACGTAGCCTTTGTTTGTATGTAGGCCTAGGCAATTTATATAAGTAATTTTGCAATATAATTAATACTATTTTATTGCTTTTGTATTAGTTGTTTGAAGCGTAAAAAAAAAATAATAATTGGTCGGTCTTAACACAAGTGTACAACTGGCAAGTCGGTCGGACTAAAAGCAAAAAAAAAAAAAAATTTAGTCGATCCTAAATTGACAGGGTTGGTCGGGTTACAGCAAACAGCAATATTTTTAAGGATGGCCTCAGTGTACTGTTTGAGTACATTAATTACTCCGGGATATTGGTTTGTTTGAACTCAGAGGGAGTGTCAGCCACATTAAAAAAAGTTAACAGCTTAAGTCATTTGTGGATTAATGCGTATTGAAACGATTGAGTTCGATTTGGTGAACTGGTTCAAAAAGATCCGGTTACATCAAATGATCCGTTCGAGAACCAGATATCAAAAACTGCTTTGTTTTTAACTCTCTCACAACAGACGTGGAAGAGAAGACAATGCTGAAAGTCGTAGTTTTTGCTATTTTTGGACCAAAATGTACTTTCGATGCTTCAGAATATTCTAACTGACCCTCTGATGTCACATGGACTACTTTGATGATGTTTTTATTACCTTTCTGGACATGGACAGTAAACCGTACACACAGTTTCAATGGAGAGCTCTGGGACTAAATCTAAAATATCTTAAACTGTGTTCCAAAGATAAAAGGAGGTCTTACAGGTTTGGAATGACATGAAGGGTGAGTTATTAATTACATAATTTTGATTATTGGGTGAACTAACCCTTTAAGCCTAAAATGTGTTTTAATGTCACTATTGATGAGGATTAGAAGATCTTTGGAATAATTAAGGTTTTTAAAAGGAAGATATTTAAAGTGTAGCTGAAGTATACTTGCAATAATTCGACTGTGACGAGTGGGGCGGGGCCGAGAGCCGTGGGAACGGAGAGAGGCCGGTGGAGTGATTGGAAATGAGCGACACCTGCTCCTCACCGGTCTCGCGTCCCATGGAGGAGATTGGAAGGATACAAAAGAGGAGCGACGACATTGAAGGAAAAGAGAGGACCAGGCCTGGGCTTTATTTAGTGTTTTGCTTTTGTTTGTGCGCGACAGTCATCCGCAAGGGACTGTCGGGCTGTTTTGTGTTTATTTTTAGCATTAAAGCTTTAATTTGATTGTCCACCGGCTCCCGCCTCCTTCCCGATGATTATGAAGTTTTATATTGTTACATCCACTTTAGCACAATCAAATACATCCCCGTTCATCTTTAGTTGGACTTCAGCACTACTTCCCCATAACTGAAGTGCATTAAGTACAAAAGTAGTTCCAATTTAGCAGCCTTTAAATATCCCAGTTTAGTAAAATACAGTTGCAGTTTATTTTAATACATAGATGTACATTTATTTGTAGTATACATACTATGAAATAAATGTATTTCAAATATATTTTAATATATTATGTATTCATTTAAAATATAAGAAAATAGTACGTCATCTGTAATGTATGGTAGGTAATGGCTTTCATACCTCTGTTTTTATGGAAGAGACTGGTACCCTTCGTCTCTCTGCCCTCAGCTCCATGGACAAGACAGTTTCCATCTCAAAAAGCCTTAGGGCAGCTTTTGCATTCTCAGGCTTAAAGCAATATCCACCTAAAATCAATAGAAAAAGAATAATCTTTCTAACTAAAACGTAATCAACAAGAGCTTAGTCTCTCGAGTTTTTAGCTACAGCAGTTTCAACTCAGATTTGGCTAGTGCAAGAGGCCCTATAGAGGTGGACAGTAGTGGAGTATTTTTACTCTGATAAAGTACAGATACTTTTTAAACAAAAATGTACTTTTAAAGCAGAGTGTTATCTTCAGAGAACTTTTACATCACGTTTCAAATCATAATGTACTTTTTACTGGACTGTGTTTCATATTAAATATAATTTAATACTTAATTACATCAGAAATCTAGGACTTTTACTCAAGTAAAAAGTAATTCAAAGTTTTAGAGTACAAGACTGTACATTTTCAATGCAAGTATTAAAAGCAAACAAAAACAACTTATGTACATGCACAAACACACACACAGTAAACCATGTTGTCACACTCCCTCATAAAGCATTACTGGTTCTACAGCCTTTGTTTCATGATTATTGGATTACCCTCTGTTAATGATTTACCTTGCCTTTTCTGGATTTGGATTAATATTTTGGATTTGTTTGCTGTTTGACTGTCTCACTGTATTATCAACCTCTGCATTATCTTGACAACAATTCCCCTCCTAAAGTTTGGATTTGTCCGTTTGGTGTTTGATTGTCAAACGTCTGCACATGGATTCTCCTGCACCAACTGCAGTCGCAAGCTCATTACAATATACTTTGCCTAATCTGGTTCCAGTGGAAACATCTCAACTGTGGCATTATCATACCAAATGGGTAGCATGGTGCCTAAAAAGCAATGTTATAAAAACCTCCAATATAATATTGGGGAAAATTTAAGTTAAATTAGTTCGCATATTTTACAGATGTGTTAAAATAAATACTAATACAATTTTTTTCTCTTAATATTTACGTATCTGGTATTTTGCTTTATTTTATTGCCCTCAGTTTTAGGTAATTTGTTAACATATTGTGCTGTTATCTGTATTGTGCATTTATTGTTTATCTATTAGTCTGGAGGCTGGAAAGAGCACTGTAAATTTGCCTACCCCACCTACAATCCCTGCCGGCCTGAGACTCGAACTCACAACCTTTGTATTACAAGTCAGAATCTCTAACCATTAGGCCACGACTTACCAGATGGCACAATATAAAAATTTTAATACACACACCTGTTACATAGCTGATTCCATGTAAAACTGTGTTATCTGCCATGCCAACAATAACTGCATCGACCACAATATTGCTGGCCATCAATTTTCTGGCAATGGTGACTGGATTACTCATGGAACTGTAGATTAGACAACAAATGTTATCCAGAATCATTTTAGCTGTTGTAGTAACATTTTAAATCAATCAATTCAAGTAGTATAAGAACAAATACACAAAGACACACCTGATATCGTTTCCATCTGTCAAACACAAGATGCGACATCTGCAAGCTGGAAAACTTTTCTTGATATTGTCAAGCTCTGAGATACCACGAACAAGTGCATCATATAACCTTGTGTACCCAGATGCTTCAATACCATGAACTTGCTCCTACACGTTAAAAAAAATTAATAAAAAATTAAATTAAATTATACAACTTTCATTTATTATAAATGTTTTTTTTTTCTGTCTTTGAGATAATGGTGTAACAATCAGGACAAAAATACCTTGAAGGCTTCCAAATTTTCTGTGAATTTAAGAAGGGTTTTAACTTTGTCGTTAAACATCACAAGGCAGATGACATGCTGAAAATCATATGACATGCTCCGGTTTGAAAAGCTGTCAAAGATTTGCTTGACGGCATCAATTCGCATCATCTGACTGTCAGTGTCATAACATTCTTCCATCATTGAAGAACTTGAATCGAAGAGCACCTGATAAGAACATTCAAATTCATTTTAATTTATAGCTTGTAAATCAATGTAAACTATGCACTCTCTATGTTAGCGGTTTGGCTATTGTGTAAATAATTAATAGTTACTAAAATATAATTACTTCATGAAACCACACAGTTTTAAATTATTTAAAACTGTGTGTATAAGTGAACATACAAAAAGAATGATTTCACATCTGCTTAAGTCTATTAAAAGTAACAACACATTTTATGTGAACTGGCTATGGGGAAAAAAGCTTTGTAAAGCACTATGACTTTCCTCAAAAAGCAAGTATGTACTAAAAATCTGTGTCCTGGCACACTTGGGGATTATAGCCATTTGAAGGTGTAGTAAACATTACAAACATTTAATTTCTCTTACCACAATTGCCTCTTTGGGGGTTTTACTGACTTCAACAGTGTTGTCAGTCCTGGTATCATTGAGTCTGAATGGATAAAATAAATTAAATATTTATACAACTTGTTCTGGAAAACAAATATATACAAGCTTAAAAGAGCTGCTTTATAGCTTTATGCTAGGCTCAAAATAAACATTTAATTTAATCAGCAAATGTAAAATGTTTTCAATGTTTTTATTGTTAGATGTTTCAATCTCATTTATATGATCAAACTTATTTGTGGTTTAATTGTATAACGCTATTGTTAAAATTGGCAGTAAAATACTGATTTAAGTTTTCATATTCAGTTTAAACATTTTAAAAAAGTTTACTCTGGTGAACTGGCATTTATTAAAATACTATTATATCATAGCCCTTTATTTATAGGAAAGATATATACTTACATTTCAGCCAGATCTTTCACATTTTTTGTGGTCTCTTTTCCAGACAGACAGTCGTAAACCCAAATCTTAAACTGATCTCCCTTGACTTTGTTCACGTAAACACCTAGATTATCTATATAAACAATGTTTATTCAATGTCAGAATATGAGACAACATTGATATTTTTTGCAAAATAAAAAGAGGGAAAAACAATCTTGTTAGGTTTGTATTCATGTACTCAGGCAACTGAAACGTAGATACAAATCTCCTATTTGTGTTGTTTATCTTGTATATTTACTAGGGCTGCCCTCGACTAAGGATTCGGCTACATGGCCTAATAAACGCTCAAGCACTCACATAAAGCTGGTCACATCACACTCTTGGAAGTAATTATTATAAATCTGTCAGTGAAAAACAGTTTGGAGACTGCATTAACATTAATAATTTGATTAACTAGTGCCTTCTTTGCTTTTGGCTTGAAAAATTAAGTCGGCGATGCCGACTCGTCATCTCCGCAGTGATGCACCTGTATGCATGTTTCATACAGATTACATAATCAAGAGAATTTGTTTTCCATTTTAACTGGTTCATTGGAAAGCATTTCACCCTCGATATATTTTTAAAGGGGTCATTTGATGCAATTTTAAGTTTTCCTTTCTCTTTGGAGTCACAAGCTGTTCGTGAATAGATAAGATTCCTAAAGTTGCAAAGACTAAAGTCTCAAAGAGATATTATTTTTAAAAGTTAAGACTCGTCCATGCCCTCCTAGAACACGACCTAACGTCTACTTCACGATGTGGGAAGATTTGCATAATACCGCCCAAATGTTTACTCAAAGAAAGGCGGCATAACTTTGATTCTTGCTGTTGCTGCTGGTGCCATGTTGTGGAGATGCAGTTTCATTGTGAAGAGGACTAGACTTCAAATCACTGGTTAAGTTGTATTTACAACACTGTTTCAGAACAGTTCAACCCAAATATTCAGATGTGTGCAGCACATTTTATGGAGGACCGTTTCCTGATCCTGGGAGGTCACGCACCACAGTATGTTAAGGCATAACATTTCCGTCACATGCTTGAGTCATTCAGCCAATCACAATGCACTGAATAGGTCGCCAATCATAGCACACTCGCTTTTCATACTTATAAGCTTTGTTTCATAAAGGTGGCACATAGAGGATCAAAACTAATATATTACTCATATGATACATTACTCTTATCTGTATGACAAAAAAAAATGAGGGAGTATTTTAAGAGTGACCACACCAGCACCTTCACCTGTCCTGCAGTGAGCGCACAACTGTTCAGCATCCATACTCTGCACAGACACTTGATCAGCACACATTTTTATAGGTTAACATTAGATTGAGTGGCCATGTTAAGTTGCAAATACTTACATATTTCAGATAAGCCATATTTGAGAATTGATGACATGCAAGCTTTTAGACTAACCGTTAACGATCAGTCCATCACATACTGTGACTTTTTTTTTTTTTTTTGATTTTGGTCAACCAAGCCTCTCCTGGTCGAATAACGATTAGTCGACTATTAGGGGACAGCCCTAATATTTACAGTATAATCAACTGATTAAACAGTCTAGCAATTAGCATTGAGACAATATAGAAATTGGACCTTCACTGAGATACACCAGCAGAGGACCCTTATTTCCCATATTTGCCAGTTGCAGTGGTGGTGTGACAATCAGGTGACTGTACCGTTTGACATCCTCAAACATGTCTGAAAATGTTTTCTTCCGTTCAATCTGAAAGCTTTAACAAGGCATTTTGTATAAAAATGTAATATTGTTTTAAACATACATTACATTTATTAAATATAGTTTTACGACTCGTAAACATAACGTACTTGCAACCTTGTGGGGTGCTGTTATAAAAGATCCAAAATGGAAACCTATCAAATGATGGCGGAAGACTAAGCGAAATTCTCTCGATATCTGTAGCTCTTTTAATCGATGACTCCAGTAGATTCACCTCATCACAGTTTGGAATTTTCACACCATCTAAAATAAAACCATATTATGGATGTGGTGATGAATTAAGAGGATGGTATAACAAACGTCTCAGTTCCAGGGTTTACCTGTGATTTTTTCCAGTATGTATGACCTGTCAAATACTTCTGGTGTCCCTGGTACTCTCACTGGCTCACACAGCCGTTGGCCAGTAGGATAAGCTTTCAAAGAAATTGTAGCATAGGTCTCCAGATCAGGACTTTCATTCTGAATTGAAAAATTTAAGAAAATGGTTTTTAGTCAGCCAGTTTTTTTGTGACTGAAAAATTCTACAATCACTGCAAATCTAGTCTCTGTAAACAGAACACACCAAAAAATTATATTTTTATATATAACGTTCATGTGCACGTGTTCATTTAAGATGCACTTTATAGTCTGGTTATTAGAAAACAGGCTAGAGTACTTTTAGTCCATGCTACTAGAATGAGAAATAGTTCCTGAACAGCTTCTAAACTGATTTATGAAGTGAAAAAAAAAAAAAAAAACTGCAAACATACCTCTGCTTGAGCAATCAAGTATGCCCAGCAAATATTTGCATATTCAAAAACATCCCCATCTTCAATGACCTTTGTGCCTGATGTTTCACTACGACCTGGTAACAACTCTCGGAAAAGAAAGTAAAGACCCTCAACAACAGCAATCTGAAATGAAAATATAAAGAATTTATTTAAAGATTTATGATTGGACTTAAATATTTAATAGATAATATCACAATGATAATTCCCTTTATATCGGTGTGTAAAACTCCATTAAGTGAATAATTTGCACACTTTAACCTACCTTTTGGATTCTAGTTACGTGCAAGTTCCTGCAGATCATTTGCAATAAACTTTGACCCATAGCATTGCATCCAGTCAGGCTCCTAATATAAGCCACCACTTTCTTAAATTCGTCTCCACAGTGTTTACATTTCTAAAGAATAGGACAATATACAGAAAAGCTTACTAATTAGTTGCACTGAAAAAGAAAGCAATATGTTTAATCAGAAATTTGTAGCTGCTGGCCTCAAACCTGGGGTCAAGAAACAGTTACTGGTAATTACAGGTGCATCTCAAATTATGATGTTGTGGAAAAGTTCATTTCAATAATTCAACAAATTGTGAAACATGTATTAAATTAAGTGCACACAGACTGAAGTAGATTAAGTCTTTGGTTCTTTTAATTGCAAAGTTTTTGGCTCACATTTAACAAAAAACCCACCAATTAACAAATCTCAACAAATTAGAATATGGTGACATGCCAATCAACTCAAAACACCTGAAAAGGTTTCCTGAGCCTTCCAAATGGTCTCATTTTGGTTCACTAAGCTACACGATCATGGCGAAGACTGCTGATCTGACAGTTGTCCAGAAGACAATCATTGACTCATAACTCTTAACAAGGAGGGTAAGCCACAAACCTTCATTGCCAAAGAAGCTGGCTGTTCACAGAGTGCTGTATCCAAGCATGTTAACAGAAAGTTAAGTGGAAGGAAAAATTGGGGAAGAAAAAGATACACAACCAACCGAAAGAACAAGCAAAATCGATTCAAGAATTTGAGTGAACTTGACAAGGAATGGATTGAGGCTTGGGTCAAGGCATCAAGAGCCATCACACACAGTGGTGTCAAGGAATTTGCTGAACCACAGTCAACGTCAGAGGCGTCTTAAACGGACTAAGGAGAAGTAGAACTGGACTGTTGGCCAGTGGTCTAAAGTCCTCTTTTTAGATGAGAGAAAATGTTGTATTTCAATTGGAAACCAAGGTCCTAGAGTCTTGAGGAAGGGTGGAGAAGCTCATAGCCCAAGTTGCTAAGTCCAGTGTTAAGTTTCCACAGTCTGTGATGATATGGGGAGCAATGTCATCTGCTGGTGTTGGTCCAAAATTTGAAAACCAAAATCACTGCACCAATTTACCAAGAATTTTTGGAGCACTTAAGGTTTCCTTATGGTGACCAGCTTTTTGTCGATGCTGATTTTACTTTCGAGCAGGATTTGGCACCTGCCCACACCGCCAAAAGCACCAAATGTTGGTTAAATTACCATGGTCTTGGTGTGCTTGACTGGTCAGCAATCTCACCAGACCTGAACCCCATAGAGAATCTATGGGGTATTGTCAAGAGGAAAATGAGAAACGAAAAAAAAAAAAAAAGATGTGCAGATAAGCTGAAGGCCACTGTCAAAGAAGCCTGGGCTTCCATACCACCTCAGCAGTGCCACAAACTGATCACCTCCATGCCACGCCAAATTGAGGCAGTCATTAAACCAAAAGGAGCCACTACCAAGTATTGAGTACATGTACAGTAAATAAACATACTTTCCAAAAAGGCCAACAATGCACTGTTTTTTTTTATGGGGGGGGGGGGGGTCTTATGAAGTATTCTAATTTTGTGAGTTAAAAATCATGACAATTAAAAGATCCAAAGACTTAAACTACTTCAGTCTGTGTGCACTGAATTTATTACAAGAGTTTTACAATTTGAGTTTACAGAGAATTACTGAAATGAATTTTTCCACGACATTCTAATTTATTAAACTGCACCTGTACATGAGTTGTGGATCAGTTTGCTCTAGTTTGTACAGTATAAACATCATTAAGCCCATGAAGAGTCCTTTAACCACATATATAGCAACATGGGGTATTTGTGTGTGTGTGGTGTTATCGATTAGATCTGAACCAATATTTTCTGTTGAACTGTGCTTTTACACTTTTTTTGTGATTTTGGCACTTTTTTAATAAACCTTTGAAGCTGAAGCTGCATTTGTGATTGGTCTACAACTTGGATTCACCCATTCTAGGTGACCCAGGCTCTAGATCAGCAAGCATCAAACCATGACAAAATATAAATGAAGTTCTTTTTAACATACGATGGCATACAGCGTTGACAGAAAAACACTAAGGCCTTTCTCTGTTTGCTTCACCGAGGGTCTGACATCTTTTTGGAACAAAAGACTTGGATTTGGTTTCTCATTATCAAATGATGACAGAGAGAACTGTAGAACTGAATCCTCTGTGATTCCAAGCTCATTAAGTTTGTCAACATGATTATACTCTTCGCCTCTGTGAAAAAAAATAAAAATAATTTAATCTTGGAAACAACAGTTAAAGATTTGATATTTTAAACCATACAGTAAATATAAATATATATACACACACACACACATTCATACATAAATACATACATATACACACACACACACAATAATGCAATTTCAATGATTTAATCATCAGTAACCTGATGTGAAGAACTGGTGCTGGTATACTACTTTCAAGAGAAAGCCGCAGCGTCACATCTCTCAGTGTATCACTTTCGAGGTTGACTTTGATTTCAAAGTCTCCCTATTGAACAAATAAGGAAAACAAGATGACTGATGTGGAAATTTCCATCAATGTATGGTTTGTTAGTATTGGACAATATTTGGCTGAGGTACAACCATTTTGAAAATCTGGATTCTAAGGTTGCAAAAAAGGCAACCTTCATTGTCCAAATGAAGTTCTTGGCAATACATATAAATAATCAAAAAATAAGTTATGATATTTATGGAAGAAAACTTACAAAATATCTTCATAGAACATGATCTTTACTTAATTTACTTGATTTCTGGCATTAAAGAAAAATGTATAATTTTGACCCATACAATATATTTTTGGCTATTGCTACAAATATACCTGTGAGACCTATGACTTTTGTGGTCCAGGGTCACATATAGAGAAGATTTTTGTTTGTAATGCAGGATGAGTAAGTTTAACTCATTTGAAAATGAGTGACGAGGAGGAAATGTAATTTCACTTTTGGTTATATATGCTCTATGTAATAGTGTATGTGACAAATAATAAGGTGATTGGGGAACCGGTAAATATTTGCAAATATTTGAATTTGATTTAGTATCATGCTAAATTACAATGTAATGGTTAGATTCTACGGTTTACATTTGATACATTTCAGTATTAATGGAAAAAGCAAAAATAAAAAGTGTAACAACCATCCCGAGTATTTTCTACACTTGACACTGACAACAAACATTCTAATTGTGTATGGGTTTGTTTTGGTGAATCAATAGATTTTCTATTTTTGATTAAGGTAATTATGCATCAGCAGCAGTACCTGTAACATTATGTGACAGCGGATGACACTTGGTCCTTCATTTCTGATTTTGGCCTGTCTTTGTGTCAGTGGTAACTCTGTTAAATTTTCTCTTGGTGTAAAGATGGCATACAGTTCACTCCCACTTTCAATATGTCTGTCATTCAAGGACCCTTTAATAATAAAGATATAAAGCATGCAAAGAAATACAATTAGTGAACAACATGCAAAATATGTGCAAGTCAAATTGTCAAGAAAAAGTTGGTGAACTCTTTGATGTTGATTTCTGCATAGATTATGATTGAAATGTTGCCTGATCTTAAATTAATTCACAACTATAAACAATCTGACTAAACGAATAACGCAAAATAATTTTTTCACGTTTGTACTGAATACAGTTAGTAATCATTATTGATTCTCTGTAGATGCTTACTGACGTTTAACTAAGACGACATCACATTTGACACTGGAAACAATAGTCTCAACATTTGAAATAAAAAAAATTATCTTCAAAAATATTTGAACACCTACATGTGTTGAAGAAGGGGTCATCAGTCAAAGGCATACCATCAGCAGTGTAAAGGCATACAGACATGTTTCTGTCAACCTTGTTTTCATGGCAGATTCGCAACATCAGGTCCTCCACTGTATTTTGTGAGGGATCTATACCTGTACAAAGGGTGTAATGGGACAAAAAAAAAAAGTAGATAGTTCTGGTCCTTAAGGTCCTTGGTGTTCCTGCAGCTCAATTGGTAGAGCATTGTGCTATCAAGGTTGGGGGTTCAATTCACCGGGAACACAATAGGTAAAAATTGATAGCCTGAATGTACTGTAAGTCGTTTTGGATAAAAGCATCTGCTAAATGCATAAATTTAATTTAATTATATTTGGCTAAACTAGGTATAAAGCTATTGTTAAATACTCTAGAAAACACATACCCGTCATATTATAACAACAGTAAATTATGAAATTATTGTTCTTTTCCAAAGTGGATTTACAAAGCGGTTTCTGGAGTTGATGCTATAGGAAAAGCCTTCAGCTTCACCAATGTCTGAACATGTGTAGCAAAACACACCAGTTCTATTGACAGACAGCAGTCCATGACATCATGAGCATAGCTTCTTTGGCTTCATGAACAGTAGCAAGAGTTTTCGGCTGTGTGTGCAGACATTTCATTACACGCGAGGACATACAAATCCTGCATTATGTCTTGGACATAATTATGTCTTGGACTGGAGCACAAGTGTGAGTGATGTGTACACTGTGACAACTTCATGGCTCCATTCACATATGTCAGGATGAAAAAAAGGTGCTGGCTACACTACAGAGCTCACAGTTTGGACTTGCTTAGGAGTTGTTGACCAGTTCCCAGTCTGATTAAGCCAGTTCTAGCAATCTGCTTAATCTGAAAGCATGCTCCGCAGGTTCCTCTGATCCAGCAGAAAGCATGTTGCTTTGAGGAGATGGATGATGTTTTTGACTGAATTCTCTCCACCCACCCCGCCAGCCCTGCATAAGGGGAAATGCTTGATGTATTGGCCAGTGAGAAATCACTTTTGGTTATTTGGACAAGTGCTTCATGGTGGAACATGAGCGTCAATCCCCTTCGAGCTTTCCATTTCTTCCTGACTCACATTTATCAGTCTAAACCACAATATGGGAATTCTATATTACCAAGATATCTTACCAAATTATTTATATATTTTTTTATTTTACAAAAAATACCTTGCTTCATTTTCCATTTTTCCCTGAATATGAGTAAAGTGAAAGTTATGTGACGTGTAACCAAGTACGGAGTTTCATATTTGGAATTGTGCTCTGCATTTCACCCATCCAAGTGCACACACACACTGTGAACATGCGCTCAGAGAAGTGGGCAGCCATTTTTACCTGCCCTGCAAGGGAAGGCGGAAGGTTGTAAAGGCCAGGTCTTCCTTTGCATTAGAGCATCAAAGCAAAGACACCTTCTCTTGCAATTAAGTGAATTAAGCATTCCCCATAGCATAAATCCAGACGCCACGTCTTGTTCCCCTTCTCAGAAAACTATGGTTACGATCATAATCTGGATGTTTTTTTTTGGTGCGTTTATTTTATTAACCCTTGTAAGGTAACTTTTATCAAAGCAGTAACATGAAATTGTGGTTTACATTCATTTTTGTGTAATCGCTCTCATATTCCTCTTTCTTTACCCTTTTCTTATTCTTACGTTTGCTCTAAAATGTACACTTTCACTTTTAAAAGTTGCCATTGTGATACTATGGAAATTGACTTTATTGATAGATTTCTTGTCATGTTCCTCATTTTTTTTAATAAAAAGTCTCTTAAATTGTGAACTATCAATGTAGATCCATTTTGAAAAGTTTGTTATTTGTAAAAAAAAAAAAAAAGTCTTTATTTTGAAGATGCTGAATGAGACCAATACATTTGAAGACCTACTGTTCCTCTAGTTTGGAGTCAAAACATTTCTTTGGACAGAGGCTGAATAGTAAAAGTCATAAACCCTTAATAAATCTAATATAAATAAATCTAGTATTAACCATGACATGCGCACTTAAAATTTAAGCACATGCATCTTGTTTTGACATCTTTTAGTGCCCTTATTACTGTAATTGTCTTTTAAAATGAGAAACAACATTAGTGCAGTTGATGAAGTGTACTATAAAGATTTACCTGTGATCTCTTGTATCCCAGGGCATTTTGGAAATCGGTAGGATATATGAAACGAATTAAGTGACTTCATTACAGTCATTCCTTTCATCTCTGGAACTGGTGCATTGCCAATTCTTCGCAGATAAGCAATCATATTGTCATACCGGTTCCTCTCTGCTTGTGAAAAATCTTTTAACAAAAAAAGAAAATTGGCAGTAATATTCAATATGGAGGAGCTTTTTTCATTTCATGAGTACTTGTAGGGGAGAATGGGGTAAGATGTCAATCACTACCGTAAGTTGAACCTCCTCCCCTTTTAACCATTTAGAAATCTTTTATTACGATCAAATATAGATAAAATGCAAACTTTTTACTTGACAAGGCATTTACTCCATATGATTCAACATACACTTTGACATGGTCCCAATATAGTACACTTTCATGCTAAGAGATAAAATGGTCTTTGTTGAAACCACCTTGTATAATGTCATGGATTATGATGCATCAAAATAGATATTAACAGCAGATGAGCAAAATGAGCCAAACAACAACTATAATAGAACTCATACCCATGGTTTTTAAGGTCACATCATTGACGCTGTCAAAAAAATCCAGTTCTTCTTCAATCCCAAGATCAATGAATTTCTTGTAGTATTTATCCAGTCTGAACTTCTGAAGTAATGTGAAGATTTTATCCATCTGAAACACACAATCATCTAAACTTAACATTTAGAAGTAAAAAAAAAAAAAAGAGCAGTTCCTTTTATTTTCACATGGTTACAGTTCATGTTTTGATCTAAGGCCAGTTCTATGTAGTTTCAACCCAATTCAAAAACAAAAGCTAAATGCTGATGTCTGTACCATCTATGTTTGTATTGAATCTAGACTACTTACTATTACTTAATTTCAAATGGTTAAGGATATTCTTTTCAATAGCCAAAAGCCAGTTTGGCCTATTAAATACCAAATAAACATCTTGTTTATGCATACCTTCCTTTCTTGTTTGTTGCTTAAAATAAATAAATAAATCGGAAATCGATATCGGAATCAGCCAGTTTGCTTGTAAAAAATCAGTATGAGAATTGGCCATGAAAAATCGTGATCGGTGCATCCCTAAATGTAATATAGCATAATATCATTAATACATTAATAAATACATTTAAAATCACAATAATATTGTATCATGACATAATTACCGTATTTTCCGCACTATAAGGCACACCGGATTATAAGGCGCACCTTCAATGAATGGCCTATTTTAGAACTGTTTTCATATATACAGTAGGGCGCTCCGGATTATAAGGCGCATAGAATACTATGTCAAAATGCAGTCAAACGTTTGACTGGATTTGCGTTATGCATCCACTAGATGGAGTTGTGCTAAAGGGAATGTCAACATTTTGACAGAGCCTCTTGATCCATATATAAGGCGCACTGTCGTTTTTTGAGAAAATTAAAGTCTTTTAAGTGCACCTTGAAGTGTGGAAAATACGGTATCATGATAATATTGTATCATGAGACCTCCTAAGGTTTGCATATGGTTGCAGGGCTCTAGACCTCTTTCTGCACTGGTTGCGCCTAACTTTAACTAACAGCACAAAAGTAAGGTGCACCCACATTTTCCACAGCATCGCATTTAACACTACACCATTTTTACAAGTTCACTTTTTTTTTTTTTTTTTTTTGTCCATAGTCAATATTGACTTGTAGCCTAGATGATTAACAAAAAATCTGGTCAAAAGTTTTCTTTATTTGAAGCACAATTCTACAAGAAAGGTAGCTTACTGAAAAAGTGTTGGTGCTTAAAAGTGTTTCACTGAGCTGAAAATTAAACTTAAAGGGGGGGTGAAATGCTATTTCATGCATACTGAGTTTTTTACACTGTTAAAGAGTTGGATTCCCATGCTAAACATGGACAAAGTTTCAAAAATTAAGTTGTACGTTTGAAGGAGTATTTCTGTTCCAAAAATACTCCTTCCGGTTTGTCACAAGTTTCGGAAAGTTTTTTTCGAGTATGTCTCTGTGTGACGTTAGATGGAGCGGAATTTCCTTATATGGGTCCTGAGTGCGCGCTCTTCTACCGGAAGAGCGCACGCTCCAGTATAGCAGAGCACTGAGAGAGGCTGAGCACAGACATTCATTCACTGATCAGAGTGTCGCGAAATGTCACAAAAGGAGTGTGTTTTTGGTTGCCAGGGCAAGACAACCCTGCACAGATTACCAAAGAAAAAACAACATTAAGGGACCAGTGGATGGAGTTTATTTTTACAGAGCATCAACGGAGTTGTGCAAGTGTTTGTGTTTGTTCCCTGCATTTCTACAATGCTTGTTTTACAAACAAAGCCCAGTTTGACGACGGATTTGCACATCGTTTACTTCTTAAGGATAATGCAGTCCCAACGAAAAAGGGTCACGATTGTGTGTTGGAACCACAGGCAGTGAGTAAAACTGCTTCAAATATCTCTGCCTCCTTGTTAGTGCATCCGCCTCCCATCGAAGACCCGGGTTCGAGCCCCGCTCGGAGCGAGTCCTTGCTGCTGCTGCTCTCGTTCAGTTTCAGCCTTCACAGCTGTCACAGCTTTCAAACACTCTCAACGCAAAAGCCTACTCTCGCACGTGATTCTTTAGCTCCGCCCACATGTCACGCCTCCAGGCGCTCGTGTTTTTCCGGGAAAAATCGGTAAAGACTATCTTTCTCTTATGAACATAATAAAACTAAATACTTTTTGGAGTTATAAAGGATGCAGTACTACTCTATAGTTACTCAAGATTAACAGGATATTGAGTGAAAACGAGCATTTCACCCCCCCTTTAACATCTAAGGATAAGTTAATTAAAAAGAAAATCTAAATTAACTGTTTTGAAGGCTCAATGTCTTATGGACTATCCTCCATTGCAGTCGCACGCCCCTTGAATGGCCATGTCCAGTTTGACCTTCTTGATCTTTGGCATTGGCTAGACCAGCTAGCCACACTCTCTCTAGCATCAAAATCTTCCAGATTTGGCCCCTCTACACTGATTCTTTTCAGATCTTCCACTGTGTCTGAATGAAGGGCTCTAGTGTCTGATTTGAACAGATAAACAGTCCCTAAACAGCTTATACTATTGTTTCAGCTATTAAAATAGTTCAGTTTTGTATGTAATAGCAAAGTGATTATATGTTTTCATTAATTTCATTCATATTAAGTTAATTTAGAAAAACGTTTGGAGCATTTTTTTTTTTTTTTTAAGTAACGACCAAGCTGCCAGTGACAGACAGAGCCTGTTTGATCAATTTAGCCTTCTCAAATCATGACTTGTCTAAAATAAAATCTATAGATATAAAACAGTTGAATCATATAACCGTTTAAACGTAAGACTAGGGCTGCACGATTCTGGATAAATTGAGAATCACGATTTTTTGATCTCATATAGAGATCACGATTCTCCTACGATTCTTTATTATTATTATTACTATTAACATTATCATTATCACAAGTATATAAATTAATTATTTTATTTTGCAAGGATTCTTTAAATTGATCAAGTGTGACAAAGACATTTATAACAAAATATTTCTATTACACACAATTATTGTTCTTCTGAACTTTCTATCAAAGAAACCTGAAAAAAATCTACTCATCTGTTTTCAACATAATAATAATAATAATAATAATAATAATGTTTTTTTTGAACGGCAAAACAGCATATTAGAATGATTTCTGAAAATCATGTGACACTGAAGTTATGATGCTGAAAATACAGCTGCACACCACAGAAATAAATTACATTTTAAAATACATTCAAGTGAAAGCAGTTATTTTAAATGGTAAAAATATTTCAAAACTTTACTGTTTTTGCTGTACTTTGGATCAGATAAATATAGTTTGGTGAGCAGAAGAGACTTTAAAAAAACATTACACATCTTATGGTTCAAAAACTTTTGACTGGTAGTGTATCTATAATATATTTAAAACCCCAGTTTTTTTAATATTAGAATGATGAAAAAGTTGTTTAGATAACTGATTCAACGACTCACTCATAAACCTACTACACTTGTTTCATTTCTGGATGAATCAGCGTTTTTGAACGATTCTCTTGAATGAAAAATTAATTCATTGACAAATAAATTAAGACACTTGTCGCCACCTATTGGTGAAACAATGCAATCGACACAAACGTTATTTAAAGCGCAGTACTTTCAAAAGGGGATTTGTTATATTTTGATCGCTGCCATATAGACATCAATGTTTATATTTAAACTATAAACTTTATCCCAGTATTTCTGTGATAATATAAATGACTGTAAGACAGATATAATACTGTGTAGTTGAAAAGACTGTTTGTGAAGATGTTTCTTAACCAAACATGGTAAGAGCTCTCTCTGTGTCAGCGGCAGTGCGCGCACGGATTTGAATGATCCGGTAAGACTTTGTCAAAGGTTTAACAGACTCGGGGAATCGTTGTCTTTTAGAAATGAGATCGAGAGGGTGTCTGAATCGAGATCGCGATCTTTTAACGATTAATCGTGCAGCTCTACGTAAGACCCAGATAAATGTGCTATATAGTCTATGGCAGAGACGCCAGCGTGATCACTTGCATTTTTTTCAGTAGTTAGTTACACTGTCATTTTTGCTCATAAAAGGTAAGAGTAATACATCATTCATAACTGCAAAGGGTCTACTTTTATATGTGTGCACTCACAATATCATCATAACATTGTGCTTTCTGCCATCTCATCTTTAGCAGTACAAAAATGAACCGACACTCAGTGAAAACATGCCTCACAGACATGATAAATATCTATATAAAGCTTTAAATGACTACTTAACGAAATAAAACAAATCGAAAACAAAAACTCTTTAATTATAATCATAAACCATGAAGATGCTCTTTTCTCTGTCTAATGAGGAGATGGCGCCACAGGCTCAGAAAACAATAGTTCATCAAATAATTCAAATATCTCCTTAATATATCCCCCTGTCACATTTATGATAATTACTTTTGCTGGTGCTTTGCAAGCTTAAGCCTATCGTATTTGAACGGAGAACTGTTCAGCTGCGCTGCTGCTGAGGGACACGAAACACTCTTGACAGTCGAGGTAGCACAGTCTTGTGTTGTTTCCACCAGCTCAGCACTTTTGTTTCATAACTAATTAATTGAGAGCTAAAATATAAAAGTATGGAGAAGTCTAAAACAGGCAGGAGGCCCGGCCCGCGTCGGAACTATTACTCGAAATTGGCCCGAAGCCTGGCTCAAGGAACGTAAAAAGGTTGGACTGAAATGCAGGGCTCAAGTGTCTGTTGTTGAACCACATGGATACTTTAAGAGTCGCGAAGACTAATTATATAACTTTGTGTATATATATATATATATATATATATATATATATATATATATAGTTCGTAAACGTAACGTTGTGAAAATACAAACCAATATGTGTATATTTCCTTACCTTGCCAGTAGACATCACGGTGCTGGGGTAAATTAAACCGTGTGGACTCTCTCTGGGGCAGAAGTTGTCATAGTTTGGTAGTCTTCTCTAGTGGTTTAGCCTTCGTTCCCTTTCCTCAGCCACGAGGTAACGACCTCTCCAAAAATTTTCCCGCCACTATAATGAATTCTTACTTCCGTTGGGTGCGCTTGTGTTCCGCTAGGGTCCTAGAACTGCGGTCCTGAATCTGCAGCCTCTGGTTGTACTATTTGGCGCATGCGCGAAGCAGCGCTCGTTTACTATTAAGGTGGGTTTATTGTTTGTTTATACTGATGTAATTGTATTGATGTAAATTGATGTGAGCATATTCCAAAAACAAAGTTGTGTGGATTTTTAACTTCGCTGAATTCTGAAGCATATAAATTAAAAGCACCAGACCATTTTTTTTTATTTATTATATTTTTCAAAATGTACAATATGTTATATAAACTTGAACTTAAATTTACATCAAGAACTCCTTTGAGGAAAAAATAAATAAACATGTGCTCGCATTTAAAAAAGTACAAACTCACACCATATCAAGTAAGAAAAATAAAAAATACAAATCCAAATAAAAAATAAAATAAAAAATAATTACAGGGGCTGACAAAACAACATAAATGCTTCAAGCGTGTTTAAGAACATAGGACTGTAAACTCAAAGAGCAAGAGACTCTGACATTGTTTCATTTAACTCATTTATGGACTGGTTTTCTTCCGATAACACCTTTAGAGATGCTATATAATTTTTAATTTCGTTCTTAAAACAGTTTATGTTGGGCTTGCTGTTATTCCACTTATTTTTGTGTATGTGATACTTTTCCATCATGAAAATAATGTTCACCATTTTAGATACCTTTTTTGACATACCATCCCAGGGTATCTTCATATTTTTTAACAGCAAATTTAATGACTTTTAAGACCTTTTTAAGTCCTCTAAAAGGAAAATTTAAGACTTTATCTAAACAAAAAAAAAAACAGGAAAATGTTCAGTCCGACAACACAGATTGATGTGGCGAAGCATTAGTGTGGCACAACACATCACAACCACGCTAAAGACAGGTCAAAGGGGCGCGGAAACTTTTATACCAAGTGCTGATTGACCTTACAACCCTGACATGGTTGACTATGTATAAACTATCAGCCTTTAAGGTACTTCAGGTAATTTCTAAATTCTGGCCCCTCATAGCAGTTTGAAAAAGACATGGAAGACAGCCCCAGGACATTACAAAAGCCCATTTCATCATACTTGATCTAAATTATGGTTAAATGTTGCTGCCTAATAGCCTTGAGCTGGGTTTAGGGGTTCTCCCCCAAGAAAATGTTGTTCAGGGTCTGATTAGTGTTTTCTATGTCATTCCAGACACAGATAAATGCAAGCACATTCAATAATCTATGCATAGACCTAATGAATGACAGACAATTGTAGGAAAGATCAGGATCAGAAATGTATTGCATGTTCCAGTTGTAGGAGATCCATGACTTTCCAATTTACTGTGGGTCCATCCATTGACACAGAAAGCATGTTCCTTAAATTAAGTTCCTTGGTGCCCTCCTGAAATTATAAAAAAATAAAATCAAAACAAAGTCCACCTCAAGAATGATAACATTTTCATTCATGTTCACTCAGATTAGACGGTTTGTCTAAAGTAGTGATTCTCAAACTGTGGTCTGGGGAACACTGGAGGTATGCCAGATTACCAAAGAGGTCTGTGAGCAAAAGTCATCAACCAAAAATGACTGACATGGACTGTGACACCGTTGAACATTTCCAATTCACTTCTCATGACTTGTTTTCTAATCATGCACATTATTAGCAGGTGAAGTTAGCCATGGTTTCAGAAGACTAAAATGGCCTGCATTTTTACATGCATTAGGGATGATCATTAAGCCAAATATGTCAAGTTTTTTTTTTTTTTTTTTAAATTGGCTAAGTGGTCCTTGATTTGATAGAAAAAATGTTTGAGAAACAAGTTTAGCCATAATAGTGAATGCTCACAAATTGGGCCTATGTGATAGGGTTCAGTGTCAACGTTGTTAACCTAAAATTGAGAAGCACAAAACAGATATTTGGAGTCTAATTATGAACTGGGCTACATTATTTAATTCAATTCAATTTTACTTTTCACATAAAAAATATGCAAGAAGCATAATGCATATTGAATGCTTTATACAATAAAGTTATTTACAGCACTGCCTTCCATCCATAATGCAGTAGTCCTATGCCTAGATGTCCCCCACCCACAACATTTTTTTAACTGATTGGCTGGGACAATATATCGATGCATTTTGAATCAATAAATTATTCTGGATCGATTCCAATTTTTCTGAATGCATTTCGATTCTCTCTCGAATCGATTCTTAGTTTAGTTTTTAACAGCAGATGCCACTGCGTGATGTATATGCCTTACACACACCACTTGAACCTACTATAAAATAATAATTAATAAACTTCGAAAAGGTTGAAGCGAAGTACAAGGGTGTTTGCAGTGGGGCATTTACATTAATCTCGCGTCATAAAAGCAATATATCAATTACATACTCAGACTCAGCAAAACGCACGAGCGCTCTTCGTCGTGAGCATTTGAGTGTTCGGTTAAAAACTAGCCTAGAGCGCCATCTGCAAAAACTAAGCTCAGAATCAATTCGCAACGATTCGGAAAAAATTTAAATCAATCCAAGAATTGTGACGCATCGATATATTGTCCCAAATATTCATTAGGAAATAACAAAAACACATGAAGCATTTTAACATATTCAAATAATTTTAAATGTTACTTTTAGAGTCTTACCTTAAAGTGCTCCAGCAAGTCTTCTGCCGTTGAGGGGCTCAAAAACTGAGAACCAAGATAGCGAGACCTGACAATCGTGGTCTTGTCCACAGCTTTATCGTCTTTTCCCATGCTTGCGATTTCGCAAACTGCCGTGGTCGTGGCGAACCATCAACGCAACGCATTCATCAATCACTTACTCGTATGTCACCTATGGAATGATGCAGGTTGCACCCACGAAGTGCTGCCCCCAAATGTTGCGCTGGTCAAATTGCGGTTGAAAAAATAAATAAAAATGACGAGTCGAACATGAAATTTAAGATCCCACATGAAATTTAAGACATTCATATGGAAAATTCCAGGATTCAAGACATTTTCAGACCTTAAAAGTAGAAAATTGTATTTAAGACATTTCAAGACTTTTTAAGGACCCACAGGGACCCTGCATCCATATATATCATCACTTGAAATTTGTTAAACAAAGAGTTATTGATCCCAATATTTAACCATCGATAAACATCCTTCCAAAACCCTATTGTGACTGAACAAGAGAAAAAAAGGTGTTCAATTGTTTCGTGTTCTGCCATACAAAAAACACACAGATTAACTTCAAAACTGAACCTTTTCCTTAGGGTTTCAGCAGCAGGATAAATATTATTTATTAATTTGAACTGAATTTCTTTTACCTTGGGTAAAATTGGCCATTTAAGACTAGTCTTAAAACTAGTCTTTGTTAATGTAACTAGATTATCTGTTATCTTTTTTTTGTTGTTGGATTTTTGATATCATAGAATAGTTTTTCTTTAAACACACTTCCAAGTATTTTGTTATTACATTTTCTTTCTCCAAATTCCAATTCACCAATTTTTAATTCAGGAAGTTTAACAGTCACATTTGAATTTGTGAGGATATTTTTATCATGAATTTTAAGGCAAGTGGAATAGCTCTACTGATTTGGTTAAATTCTCTATAAGAGCATTTCAAATTAAACTTATCGACAAAGGAATTAAACTGCAACAGACTGCCATTTTTATCCATCAAGTCCTTAACGTATAGAACATTTTTATCGTACCATTCTTGTTTAACTAGTGTCTTTCTGTTAATTAACATGGTTCTATTATTCCACAAGGTGGAACTATGCGGTGTGAAGTTGTGAGTGAACATCATTTTCCAGTAGAGCAGTATTTGTAAAAGCACCAAACCTCAAAAGCTAAACTTAGGCACTACAGCACCCCAGTCGCTCGCCTTCAGCGTCACCACCACCACCACGCTTCCCACAACTTTTTCAAATTTATTTTAAAAGTGTTCATTGAAAATGATTCACAGATCTATCGTGGCTTTATTAAGCACTTTTCGAGGCATATTAAAAAACATTGTCGACCAACAATATAGCCTATAAAATGTGGGAAACTATTCATTGGTTATTCTACAATTAATTGTAGCTATTACAAATTATACTAAGACTGCAAAATACTGTAAATTAATAAACTGTTTGGCATAATGACGTTTAATGTCTCTGAGGGTGCCATGTACTCCCATTTAGTAACTTGTTAGCAACCGTCTATATTTTAAGAAACATATCCGTTTAAAAGAATCACGACTGGTGTGTAACTGTGTGTTTTATGCTGTAGAATAAAACTTGAAAGTATCCTGATGCTGTGTAAACCACGGACCTTATTTTATGGATTTAACCAAAATCCCATTCAAAAAACCAATTGACTCTGGGATGATGGAACCTGAAATGCTAAAATGCTAACTTGCTTCTGAGGTTTTGTATAGTGACATCATATTTCCATCACTCTATAAGCATGTGTATCAAATTATCTTGACTCGCTGAACCTGGATCAAATTAGTGATATTGGTTGAATTTAAATTGTCATTTATTAAACCTCTTTAATCCTGATTGATTTCTTTAGGTATTTCAAGTAAGGTTTTGGACTTTAAACCCAGCTCTTCTTGCCATTTTTAAAGGGGTCATATGTTGTGATTTACATTTTTCCGTTCTCTTTGGAGTGTTACAAGCTCTTGGTGCATAAAGAAGATCTGTAAAGTTGCAAAGACTAAAGTATCAAACCCAAAGAGATATTCTTTATAAAAGTTAACACTTGTCCACACACTCCTTAAACAGCTCACTCTAACATGCCCCCCCCCCATCTCTACATCATGTGGGATAATTTGCATAACACCGCCCAAATTTTCACGTAAAGAAATAAGGTGCAACTTTTATTCTCGCTTTTGCTGCTGCTGCCATGTTGTTGAGATGCTGTGTGTTTCGTTGTTACAGCAAAAGTACTTTGTTTGGCCTTCCAACAGAGCTTGATATCTGCTTTGTCGTGCCTAGAGCTGATCCGTGCTGGTCGCTAAAGAAATACATCAACTTTGCACTGTGTATGAGTCCAGCGCAGGGTTGTCACATGTGGTTACCTCAAATAATTTTTTTACTAGTGGGTCCAGGACACTATAGTTCGTTGGCGCGTCTGGAGAGCTCAGCGCTACAGATCATTTCAGAAAAATAAAAGCTTTAACACCAGCTTTAAGACTTTTTAAAATAAGTTGAGCTCAAAACTCACTTTCAGTCATCAGTGAATGTTTGAAATAACTTATAATATAATCACTTAACAAGGCAGAAATATTTATAAGCGATGCAAAAGACTAAACATTAACGTTACCATAATAAACATGGTAAATGCAACAACTTGGAAAAATCAGACGTCAGCTTCTTATTCTCTATCACAATTGTGTATTTATTTAGTAACATATTTTATATGTCATAAGTCTCGTCTCGAGGGTTTAGCTCCATATAGCCTATCATAAAAATTTTATAATGTTTTTTGTTCGGGAGCTTTTTTAAAAATAGAGATATTATCATTCATTCTAAATGTGACAACAGAAACGGACTCGACTGAATAACCAGGCTATTTTCATAACGCTTAAGCGTTAAAAATCAATAAAATAGAAAATACATCTATTTCTGTGTGACTAGTTTTGAGTCCTGATAAATTAATTTATTATGATCAATGTATCACTTAAACATCATGCTTTTGAATTTAAGTATTTAACAAAGCATGCAACAAAGGACAGCTTTTATCATGTTCCTGTGTGATCGTGCTAGTTCCAGTGACTTATTTCTTAGTTTTCTGATAACTTCTCTTCGTTGTGAAGGGGTTTTGGGACTGACGTTGTTACTGAGAGGCGTATAAAGGGCATGTTTTAGTGAAGCGCAGCGGAGCTTCAGGACCAACAGTGGAAACGCTGTGCTATTCTGGCCTTGGTGTTCCTGGCCCGAGGCTATTAGCCCCTCCTGGCCCATTTTAAGCCCTGGCTCACACTGACCCGACAGTGGAAGCACGGCTTCTGTCTCTGTAGAAAAACAAAGGGTAGCCTAATAATAATTATTAAGGCTCGCTATCTGATGCGCCTATACAATTACTGGATTAATAACAGGAATACAATTAAAGGATTACTGTTCACAATTGATGTTTTAATCTTTTATTTTTAAATGAATAGGCTATATATTTGTTTGTTTGCTTATGTATGAGAAAGATGAAGTGTGGACATTCAAATGAATGTTCTTTGTGCCAAGGTGGAGTCTAAAATACAAGTACTTGCACTTCTGTTTCTGCTCTTTACAACAATGACCAGAACGCCCCACCTCCCTGTAAACTGCTGCCAGTGTCATTCTCAGAAAACATTGACATTTCGCTCTATGGTGAGAGAAACAGAGTTATAAAGAGTCCTGTTATCTGTCCCTCTGTGGTAGTGGAGGGGGCTTATGAAAGTTACAGAAAACAAAGAAGATAAAAAGAAAACATTGCTTGACCGTGTAGTGAGCAAACCAAAGGCAGTGGCAAAGGAAAAACTTTCCTAGGATGTTTAAGAAGATGAGAGAAAAAACTAAGAAAGTACCAAGCCAAAAGCTAAGGAAACCCTGCAAGACCTCATACAAGAGTGAAAATGTAAAACATTGACAGATAACTCAATAGTCATTCATACAGTAAATGTGGGCAAAAAAACTCAAATCAATTGATAGTAACATCTAATTTATGTCCCTGCTTTAGAAAAAAAAAGTCTTAGTAAAAAAAAGTCTTAGTAAAGGGTGCTAAAAAAGATGAGTTTTAAAGTGCTGCCATGAAGACAGTCTAGGAGAGAGATATGTACGTAAATATCAAACTTTATTAATGATTTAGTAATTTTAAATTAAATGAATTCAGTGTAGAAAGATGAATGAAACAATAAATATATGAAGAGACATTAGTTCTAAGTAGCATTGTCATGATCTACTGTAGGTTAATCTGTATGCGAAGACACTACTACATTTAAATGAAATAATTGTAAATGATAATAATAAAATGATAATATAAAATATAGAAATAAATAATGAAGAATAGAGTGTAATCATGAAAGGCTCACTTACATTTAAAGTCAGTTTATATACTATAGAGAATTGGGTCTTTGTATTTCAGAATATTGTATATTGGACTTCAGTAAAATGCCACTTCTAAGGCAGGGTTTGGCCAACAGGAGTTTGAGAGCGAAGTGCATGGAGAGGAAACTTGTTCAAAAGTTAATTAAAACCTAATAATTGATTAAATCATAAGAATTAAAAATAATAAATAAATAATAAAAATAAAAAAAGAAATCCTACTAAAAACATTTTATTAATTTACCTGCATGTCATGTGACAATTAACCCACATCAGATAACTATGGACAATATCCACAAATGTGTAATTCAATTATTCATATATTATCTTTAAAGTTAAGTAAAAATTTTAGGTTTTGTTTGAGCAAACAATTTTTGCAACAGTCATTTCTAGAGCACTGTATGTTAGTCCCATTTTTAGATGTATTCAGGGTGTTACAATTTGTTAAGAAAAAAAAAAAACAAACATAATTTTTGAAACAATTTGGTTACACTTTATTTTAAGGGGTCCTTGTTAAAGTGTAATTATACATTCAAGCACAGAGTAATATAAATGAACTACATGTACTTACTATATGTTTAGGGTTAGGATTACAGTGTCTGTGAACTGTGTCCTAATAGTTACTGCACGTGCTCCAGAACTGTTGAACTGAGACCATGCTTTAAACCACCAGTATATTAATATATTTAAGAATTTTTTTTTTCTCTAAAAAAAACTAAAAATGTCTTTATTGTCATTTTCAAAGTCTATAGCTCCATTTCAGTGTAAACAGTGAGAGAACTATGCTGTGTCTAAATTTCCTGGTGATGCCTCCATAGTTTGCCTAAGGTATGCCCGGCTTTGAATCCGCAGCACCATGCGACGAGCATAGAAATCCTGATAATCAGGTGGCAGTTCTTCTAAGATGCCTAAAGTCCTCTCTAGTGACTGCAGGGCTCGAGAGGCTGCTACTGGGTCTTTGTTTCCGTATGGATCTTTCTTATCATAACTCTCAGGTGGCAGATGTCTCCAGAACATGTTGACACCAACTCCAAACTGGAGAGCCAGGGTATTGTGAAACCAAAGTGCTGAGAAAATACAAACAAAAGTCTTTTTTTTCTGAATGCAGTTCAGCATTACTTCAGGATAAGAGCACACTTATATGTATGTGAGTTTCACAATGTTAAAAGTATAGTATTCAATAATGGTGTATAATTAGTTGGGCTGGCTTAAGAATAGAATACCTGGAATGAAGAGCAGGTCTCCTGGTTCCAGAATACACTCGTAGCGACTTGCTTTCACAAACTCAGGATAATGCTGCAGATCAGTTGTGTCAATGTCCAAAACTTCAGACTTGTCTCCTAAAAAATAATGTCACAATTAAAGTTACGGTGAATTAGCAAAATAACATTCAGAAGAAACTTTACAAAAGGACTGTCAATAAATGCATTATATAAATAACACATCATAATAGTTAAGAAACTTTTTATAAAGTACTACCCGTGAGGTAGAGATAAAGGGCATCTTTGGGGCTGTACAGAACAACACGCTTCCTTCCTGTAACTTGAGCCAGAAGGTTGTCCATTACCTGATGGTAAACAATAAAATATCAAGAATGGTTGAAAAAAAATAATAATAAATCACAGTGACCCAAACTTCTGAATGGCTGTTTAGATTTTAGCCAAAAAAGTGACAGATGCTATTCATTCAAGATGTTAATAGAAGTATGATGCTAATTTTGGTATGGGTAAATTGAGCAATGATGAGAGAGTTAGTGTAAATAAAAAGCACTGTTAACAAGGTTGGATATGTGTACTTAGTGAGAAGGGATATCGCATAAACAAAGATATTCAAGTTAGCAACATTTCATTAGCTTGTCTGTAAAAAAAAAAAAAAAAAAAAACCTGACCAGTGTCCCATATAGACATGGAGAACTCACATCATAGTGTGTCCACAGCTGCAGACCAGGAGAACTGATGCGAAAGACACTGGAGAAAAACTGCTCTGGCTCAAAGAACTGGGGTATATCGAAATCCTCTGCCAACTCAGGGAACTGCTTCCTTAAATCAGCTGGTTCCTGAAAGGGGAAGATATCAATATTAATGTGTGTAAAAAAATAAAAATAAAATTATATAAATAAATAAATATATATATAAAACAGCCATTTAATAGTGAATATGCTGCCACAATGCTGCTTATATTCAAATGAAACTATACAGTCCAATATAGGTACGATATTCTTTACTAAGAGTAACTTAAGCTACCTTACGAACATCTTCTCCAAGTGAGCGCAAGTAGTAGCTTTCATCCTGTTGGGAACAAAAAGACCTATTTTAGAAGTTTTCAACCTGTGGGCCATGACTGTTACAGTAGGTAGCCCATTAATTATTATCAATAATAAAAAAATATATATTTTGTTTATATAGGCTATGCGAAAATATAGTCCAGTGGTTCCCAAGCTTTTTCAGCTCGTGGCCCACACACACACAGCCAAAAACATGTTTTCTGTTGCCCACTTATGTGTTTAGCTGCCTAAAATGTGCAGCTAAACTCATCCGTACTAATTTAGCATAAATGGCACAAACTATTATTAATGTTATAATAAAATAAATAAATAAATACTTTAAAATTGACTTTTTAAGGTAACTAACCTCACTAATGAAGAAATCGGAGTGCTTTGCCTCTGCAGCTCTCTGAATGAACTTGTCAAATGGCAGAGTCCTGAAATACAGAATTATGTTCTGCTTCCACAGTTTTGTGTTGGGCTTAAGGAATATAAATAGGCGATTCGTGCTAAATCACACACCTGTACACAAAGTTCTTGTGCAGAAAATCCATCCTGGGCTCTGGGGACACATGCACTTTGACCTCGCGGTCTCCCCCCTTCTGCGCGAGATAACTCACCGTCCACGCGCGCACACAGGGCCCCAGGGGCACGCGTTTCAGAACCGCTGGTCTACGCTAAACAAGACACGTGTGATTCATTTACCACAACACAGCAATAAGTGGCTGTTTAATATATAATACACGAGTTACCAGCGGATATATGTCCCTCAAGAAAGTCTCTCTGTCCACATCGGTGTACACGGGCACCTCCAGCTTTTCCTGACAATCCATTTCTGACCGTTTGAAGTTTACTTTCCATTCGCTGCCATCTGCTTCATTCCGCCGTCCATTAGAATATAATGAGGATCGAAAGTCCGACTCGGTTTTAGAGTCGACTCTTTTAAACAGTTTGTTTCAAAGAACCGAATTAAAAGTCAAATGAATCTAAATAACCAACGTTGTTATTTATTGACAATTTATTGTTGTTTAAATCATGGATTAAAATTAATTGTTTTAAAGTAAATTGTTGACCCGAGAACTCCTCAGACCAGAGCCATATAGAGTATATATATATCTCTATATGGCTCTGCCTCAGACCAATTCAGTCAATTGATTCATTGAAGTGAACCGACTCATTCGTGAACAAATTAGACTTAGTCACTAAAAGCCCGTCCTTAACGTATTCTTTTCACAAACAACACATATAGTATACATTTAATTAAGAATTTAAATAAAGAGTGAGTCTACTTTGTCTGAAAAATACTGATATAGTGTTAAAGTCTATATATCTATAAATGTGGAACTGTTGTCTTCAGGTTGTTGTCAGTCGGATTTCAGTCACAGATGGGTCATTTAGGATGACGCTAGAAAGATGGTGCTGCAGTTGTAACCATAGGCCCGTTTCCATTGTGACCCGGCTCGTCAGTACTCTGAGCGGGGGAGACACGAACAAAAGCAGAAGGTTGTGGTGGTCGGGATCCCGAACCCCTTCATCTGGATCCGAACCCACATCTACCTCTTCCTTATCTGAGCTTCACGGAAGGAGCCACACAGGTGAATGCCAACAGCTGACAGCGTTATGTGATAGAAAACAGGCTACATGATGTCAAGTTTTTGTATTTATTAGCTGATACTGGAAATTGTAATATGCTTGATCCATGGTTGTAGCCTTAACTACTAGACAAATGTTTCTGAACAGTAAGATTTTTTTTATTTATTTTTTTTATAAAGAAGTCTCTTATGCTCAACAAACCTGAATTTATTTGGTCCAAAATACAGTAAGAGCTGTAAGATTTTGGAATATATTTACTATTTAAATTAACTGCTGCCTATTTAAATATATTTTAAAATGTAATCAATTTTCAGTATCATTACTCCAGTCTTCAGTGTCACATGATCCTTCAGAAATCATTCTAATATGATGATTTGTTGTTCAATAAAGTTTTTTCAGGATCCTTTGATGAATAGAAAAATCTAAAGATCAGAATTATCTGAAATTAAAAATATTTTGTAACCATACATTATATCATTCAAAAGTGTGTGTGTGTGTGTGTGTGTGTGTGTGTGTGTGTTTTTGAGGGGCGGGGAAGGGGGGTTATAGAAATTAACACTTTTTTTATTTAGCAAGGATGCTTCAAATTGATCAAAGGTGATGTTAAAGACGTGTAATGTTACAAAATATTTATATTTCAGATAAATGCTGTTCTCCTGAACCTTCTATTAACCAAAGAAACCTGGAAAAAATCTACTTAGCTGTTTTCAATATAATAATAATAGTTTTTTTTTTTCAGCAGCAAATCAGCATATTAGAATGACTTCTGAAGGAATGTGACACTGAAAATGTAGCTTTGAAATCACAAGAATACATTCAATTTTAAAATATATTCAAATAGAAAAGAGTTTTTTGAATAGTAAAAATATTTCAAATTTTACTTTTTTTGCTGTATTTTAGCTCAAATAAATGCGAGCTTGCTGATTTTCTTAAAAAAAAAAATCTTAATTTAAAATTTTGAGTAGTATGTTAACCGTGTACAATAGACTTTAGGATTAAAAAGTAAAACTAAACCAGTGTAGTTTTGAGTTACTTGATCACGGAGATTATAAGCAGAGTGCATAAACTTCTCCTTTTACTCTCACACGTATCATGATTGCTGTCTCATTGCAAGTTCGAGGCCCTTGAAGGATTAGTAGCTAAAGATGTAAGTACGTGAAGATACCGATCACATTTATATTATATTATATTAGTAATATTATTGACCTGTTTAAGATGATCGATTTCATTTAGAGTAATTATTAATCTAATATTCTCTCCCATAGCTAATAGGGAAACTTGAGGAAAAATGCGCTCAGTTGTCTTTGAGCCACCAGAGGGCGCTGTCAGCTGAGTCTGATGAGATCATGCACACAACAACAGGAGATGTGGGCATTCAATATGATGACAGTGGTGAGACCCTGTAAACTCATTACCACGCAATATTCGCCCAGGTAATATGTTAACTTATTGTTTCTGGGCATGTAATTTAGGTAATATAAGCTTTGAAATTGGCATAATTATCATTTTTATCAGACCGTTACTGTTGTGTAACGTAGAGCATAAATTAATATGTATGCAAAAATTAATTGCAGTGATGAGTGCCAGACTTCCTGATGAGAATATGGAGGGAGCAAGGAAATTCCAGGTTGTCATTGGTGGAGAGGGAGAGAGACCAGAGACCAAGAGATTGCTGACAGCCAATTATGAGTGAGTATTGTGATGATGCTTTTCATTGGCCTGCATATATACAGTCAACCCAAAGTTTGTTCAGACACATTCCTCACACTATCACAGTTTTTTGCTATAGTTTAGAAAATGGTCATAAAATATGACAAGATGTCAGAGTTAAACTGTGTTAGACCAAATTTAGCTTGAAAATGTCAGAATAATTTGATAGAAAGGTGTGTAATGAATTAGGTTGAACACAATTAGACAATAATACCAGTTTAGGTCAACCAGTTACCAAGCAGGGCTTAATTTTGTTCAGGCAGTGGTGTAAAATAGTCGCATTAGCAGTTAAAGAAAAAACATGGTCAGGTCAAAGTGTATGAAGAATTTTTGTGTATAAATATGTCACAGTTTACTTAAATCCGCTATACTCACTTACATAAATGAACTATGGTGTCCTGCACCCACTAGTAAAAAAAAAAATATAAAAAAATTATATCTGGTGTCTAAATAAATTTTGGTTTGACTATATATTGGTTCTTATATTTTTATTACAGTTTAATTTAACTATACATATTGAGAATGATAGAAAACTGCAATTTTAATACCTTGAGTTAATGTCATAGAAATATCAGTATTATGTTATAACTGTAGTAAATGATAATATAGACATCATTCTAACATTTATGTCTTTCTTGTTTTCCTGTTTTGGCAGATTCCAAAGGGAGTTTACCCAAGGTGTGACTTCAGATTGGATCATCATGAGGATAAAGCACTCAAAACTTCATGACTAAGTGTGACTGTAGAGGGTTTTTTTTTCATGCTTTTTTATTGCTCATAATGCCAAAACATGTAGGGTCAATTCACTAACCTTTACTGGAAAAAATAACGCTGAAATATTGTCAGCTCCAGGTGCTTCCCAGGTGCTATGGAAGGTTATAAATGTTGATTTGCTGTATGCTTCAGTGCGTTTCATCTCACTGATTTTACATTCTTAACGTTGTTTTTTTTTACACTTTGTATGATGAGTTTTGGGGTGAAGCTGACTGCACATTGTGCAAACTGCAACTGAACTGTAAAACTATACAAGAAAAGTCAGGAGGAAAAAAAAGCAATTCTTTAAAGCCACAAAGACCACTGCCTGGATACTTTGAAAGACAGACTTATACAGAATGATGAACTGACCAATAAGTTATGTAACGTTTTATCAAAACCTCCATGTTATGTGAAACATTGTGCATAAAACAACATGATGTAATAAAAATCATGATTAATAAAAAATATTATTTAATTTGCTTTAGAATATTATAAATGGTTAGTAATTCTAATGGAATCTACTTATTTTGTGATGTCGCATACTGTACAGAAAATACATTTGTAACCAAATATAATCTTTCTATCATTGTAATTTATTTATTTTTATTACTTTTTTAACATGCTTTTTTTTCATTGAAAATAAAATGCAGTACCTTTTAATGCTTAATTACATAAACGTATGCTTGTGTTTCTATAAAAGTGCACAACAAACTTTCTGAAATATGCTCTTGTCAATATCAGACACCTTCAAACTTCATAAATTATAGCTCTGTAGCAGTATATATATATATAAAATGCTACACTATAGAATACTATACTGCTATTATACTGTGTTCTGTAATTTTCTAATTGCAGTGCTTTATATTTAAAAGGTTTTATGGCAAACCAACTAACGAAGAAAAAAAGAAATGCACCAGTTTATTTATTTTTTATTTTATTTATTTTTTTACTGTTCATTGCTCATGTTAGTTACAGGCAGCATACAAAAATAAATTGTGATACATAAATTGTGATAGAAAACCAATATTATGTTTTTATATTTCTATGTTTATATACATATAGTAAGACATATAATGGAGATAAAATGAAAGTGTACTGAATAATATTAATTCCTGATATCTGATGTGTAATTGTGCACGATGCAGGTACGTTACTTCAATGATGCCTTTCTGCGTTTTAAATAGATAAGAAATATTCCACGATGATCCCACCGTTCTCCTGACATCCCGCCCACTGTCAATTGCAATTGGCCAAAGCCAGAACCTATTCTCGCTCTCCATTGGCTACTCTTGTGTGTGCGTCGTGACATCATGCGAGAGTCTGCGTGACAGGTCCGTAGGAGGTTTCCTATAGGTTTAAAGAGGCAGTGTGGGTTTACAACGAGGAAAGCGGAGACGCGATTACAATGAATTTGTAAATAAAATGAAACAAGTCTTGTAGAGACATGAGACTCGCCTTATACGTGTTTGGCGGCTTTGCTCTCGGGCTTTTGCTCGTTGGTTTGCGGGAATTATTGTTTGGTTTCGGGGAGAACCGATGCAGCATGACATACATGTTCGAGTACCCAGAATACCGAGTGAGTATCACCGCGAGCGCAGTCTATCAATGGAGATTTTTCACACATTTGCTTTGCAATTCACAAAAAATTTATATTTTTTTCTAACTAGAGCAATATTACTAGCTCACAATTCACTAGCAAGTCGTGCATTAGTTCCTCATTCCTGTCATTCTACCTGTTGTTTTGGCAACAACAAACATTCGTTATCAGCAATATCAGTCTTTATACAATAGTTCAGTCCTTTTTAACCCTCTGGAATCCACAACATAGGGGTCACATTTGTATTTTTAATATTTATATTGTAATGGGTTTATGGTAAAAGACCATAATCCCCATGAAAAGTATGCATAATTTATTTTTTACAAATATACATTTTTAAATAAATGTTTATAAATAACATATATTAGGGAAAATACGTCGTCATTTAATTACTGAAGTGTTAAAAACAGATGAATTTAAAATCCAAAAGAAAACCTTATGTATTCACTAGTTGCTTATAGGAGCTAATTGAACCTGCCATACATTCAAACTGCACTGCAACCTGAGCATGCTGTTAAAATGTCATTCGTTTCAGGAAGCCTGTTCTACAACTTGATTTGCTTGTGGTCTTGCATTCCCTTCACCTGTATGTTTGCAGCGTGTGCAGCTTCCGAAGCGTGTGGCGCGCCAGTACCCATCATACGGCCTGTATCTGTATGGAGAGGGTGTATATGCTCAGGAGACCAGAGGACTCAAGCTCACTGGCGCTCCTGTGCTCTTCTTGCCTGGGAATGCGGGCAGCTACAAGCAAGGTGAGATGGATTATTTCATACTTTTTCTTTAAGGTGGATTTTGACTGTTGGGTGAAAAAAGAACATGTTTGTTTGCTGAATCGATCTTGATCCTCCTCCTGACTTTTTCCCAGTACTTATGAAACATACAGATTGTTCATTACAAACAGAGAAAGACCGAGGTGAGAGCTCACACAGAGATGTTGTCATACTCTCTCTTGCAGCTCGTTCTCTGGGTTCAGTGGCGTTGAGGAAGGCTGAGAACCTGGACGGGCCAATCCATATGAACGTGTTCACCATCGACTTCAACGAGGAGTTGGTGGCCCTGTATGGGGGCAGTTTGCGCAGACAGACTCAATTTCTACATGAAAGCATCAAAGCCATATTGCGCCTTTACAAGGTCAGAGGTCAAGGGCATCTTTTTTCCTTTTCCATCCCTTTTGTCCTTTTACTTTCTTACCATTTCCTTTTCATCCTTTCCTGTCCCTTTGTTAGAATTACAGGTCACAAAATTTGTTGTCTAGACTTTTGTTCATAGTATACACACCTGGTTCACTTGGAGCATGAACGGAGATAATTTAATTTATAGACAAGTAAAACATTTTTATAGCACACAAAATATAGGCCTGTATGTGTATATTTCTTCAAGGTTGAATATATGACCTTGCACAGATTTTCAGTCTGGAGGAATCAATCCTAGTTGCATATTTAGAGCAAGATTTTGGGCAGTCAGTGTTGGCAGATATTACAGAGCATTCTTCAGTATTTCAGCACATCTTATACATGCATACATATGTGATATTAATAACTTTCCCTTCAAGCTGTGTTTAACTTACTCCACGACTAATGAAACTTTCAGTCTTTTCATTGCAGATGGATAAAGAGAGATTGTGGAAGCTCATTGCAACACGGTGACAATGCCGAAATCCTGTAGCTTAACATAAGATTATTGCGTTAGCAACACCAGGTCATGGGCTAAGAACAGATAAAATAATTACTTTAAAAGAAATATGAGTTGTAGACTCTTATGCCAACCTTAATGCATAAATTTAAATGTAAAATCACAGTTTATGATGGGTAGAGACTCAGATTTTTAGCTTCAGGCTAAAACATGTTTTATACTTTGAGCCGATTTTAGAATGCATATTATTCTTATTTGTCATGCGTCTCCTAGCAACAAGGCGCATGTTTCTGCATGTGTTGTGCAGAAACGGTGTCAAAGTCTGCTTGTGTTTGATCTTCAGACATCTCTGTTGATGTATGATGCCAGTTTTTTCTGTAAACATTCACAAAGTCAGCAAATGTATGATGCCTATAGTTTCAAAATCTGTTTAGATTTTAAAAGTCATGTAGTGTATTCTCCAGCCTTTCAGTCACTTAGTAGTAGAAGCTAATTGCTAAATAGGTCATCTAAATTCAAACCAGTGATTTTTCTTCTGCTTTTCCTTGGCTGCAGGACCGTCCGGACCCTCCCAGGAGTGTGGTTCTGGTGGGTCACTCCATGGGTGGAGTGGTGGCAAGAGCGTTGTTCACCCTGGCACGTTTCAACCCAGGCCTGGTCAGCCTCATCATCACGCAGGCCTCACCCCATCAGGCACCTGTCCTGTCTCTGGACCCTTATATACTGGGTAGGAAAAAACCTACAGACCGACATAAATATGAACAGATGATTTGTTTGAGAGTTTTGAAGGTACATTACTGTTCAAAAGTAGCTTTTTTATTTTAAAAGAAATTGCTATTTTTATTTCACAATTAAGCAAAAAATTAATTGAACGTAACAGTAAAGAAAATTATAATGTTACAAAAAAATCTATTTTAGATAACTGCTGAACTTTTAATTCATCAAAGAAAAAATATATTATGGTTTTTACAAAAAGTAAAATTACACTTATTACACTGGTAATAAGAAATAAGCAAATTGATAATAATAAATTTACAATATTACTTGTTTTTTTTTACTGTATTTTTGCTCACATCCATACATGTAGTTATGGTGAGCATAATAGACTTCTTTCAAAGACAGAAAATTAAATAATTATTTAACAATTGTTTATTCACAAGGTATGTGTATTTTTATATTACTACACTTCTTCAGTTTGATTGCAAACGTGGAGTTTTTCGGTCCGCTAACATCTGAATTGTGTGTCTGTGGTAGAGTTTTACTCCGCAGTCAGGCATCGCTGGGCCACAAATGCTGAAGACCTTCGCAATGTAACCGTTCTCTCTGTGGGTGGTGGTTACCTTGACTTCCAGGTGCGCTCTGGTTTGACAGCACTGTCCTGCCCCATCGATGACCTCAATAAGATGTCAGTTGTGGTAGGTCTACTAGCCATTAAAGTTGAAGAATTTAAATAAAGATAGACAGAACCTGCTTTGTTTGTAATGTGCTTACCTTGGTACATCAGTGTTTTGTGAATTGTTTTTAGGCGACTGCAGTTCCCCGAACCTGGGTTTCCACTGATCACATTTCCATCGTTTGGTATGTTTTGGTATCCTAGCATTGTTGAATTATTTTGCTCTTTAGCCTCTTAACTTCCTAATGGCTAATGAATTTCATCCTTTATAATGTGAAATCATCTTTACTTTAAGGTGCAAGGAGCTGGTTCTGGCCACAGTCCGGGCGTTCTTCGACCTCATTGAACCTGAAACAGGGCAGGTGAGTCCTGTCCTAAGAGAGTGTCAGTGTGTGTTTAAGGTGCTTCATTGACTCGTGTTTCTCTTTAGTTCACCGAGAGTCCTGAGAAGCGGATGTCAGTGCTGAACTATCACTTCTTTAGACATCCAGTGCTGCATCCTGGAGGAGCACAGGATGCCCCTGTCACTTTCTCAGGTCTGTGTTTGTGCACATGTATATTTATAGGCTTATCAGTTTTCATCACAGCTGGAAGATAATATCTGATTCTCCTTTTCCTGCTATTTATATCCGAATCTGTTCATCCATCCTTCCAGCTCCTCCTGAGGCGTGGAAGGAGGTCAACACACTCCGTCTGTTCTACAGTGCCCCCAAGGTGACCATATGTTTCATCATCTCAGGCTAAATTTTGCCAGCAGCGCCTCTCTGATCGTTGCACTAATGTAAACCAACTCTTGGCAGGAAGCTCAAGTCATTTACTTCCTGTTTGCCCTCTCCAGTCGAAGGAAAGCCTACAGTCATTTCCATTGCCGCAGTAATAATATGGTGAGAGAGAGTCCAACAGCATCACACCCAGAAAACTTTTTTCATTTAAATGTATCATTTCAATTTAAATGTCACTTAACATTTGGTGAAATTAGGTCTGTTTAAGAGCATTCATTTGAAATCTCTTTACGTGGTGTCCCAGTTATGAGTATAAAATTGTGTTATGAGTTTTTCTTACATGCTCATTGTGAAAGTTCTCAGACGTAATGAAGAGCTGTGTGTGTCTGTACATGTTCAACAGGAAATGACCAGCTGGTTATATGGCTGTACACAGATGAGTGGCTCGATATGGTGAGTAAAATAAACCACATAAATTCCTCTCAAAAAGAAATAATTACCACCAGGCCCGTACAGAATCTGCATTCGTAAAGTTAGCACATTTTCATAAATCTAGTGCATTGCACACGTTGATCCATACCATTAGTTTGGACTCTTGTTTATAATCTATATTGTACAGTATGTGTTAGATTATTTGGTTTGTAAATTGCTTTATCTATTTTTCCCCATTACCCAGTGTCCAGGCAGTAGATCTGTCATCTCGGACAGAACTTCTTCCAGCCTATAAGGTCATTCTAGTTTATTCAGTAACATTGTATAGCCACATTTAAAATAAAAAGTGTGGTAAACTTTGCCTGTGTTTCTTTATAGGCTGTTACAGTGAAAATCAGCGACCTTTTGTCTGTCTCTCATCTCATTATTGACGCCTCAAACCCCAGTGGAACAGAGGTTAGAAGTTAACTTATGGTCCACATAATTCATGTCCGTAATAAAAACTTGCATTACAAGACAGACCACATTAGCAGATGTTTCCCTTCTTAAAACATATGATTTATGTCAAATGAGCTCGATGTTTTAGATGCTTTCTAAAGGCTTGATTGTCTGATTGTAGTTTGTAGTGGAGTGTGAGCTGCAGAGAGAGGAGAGCTTGACTGTGTCAGTGCAGGTGCCTCATGTGCTGTCCTTCGGTGAGCACTGAACTGCATGCTTGTGTTTGCATTCTTTAGTTGCCCAGTTTGCCTTAACGACAGCTGTATAAGCTATTTTTATTCATTGTTAACATAAACAAAGGCCTGTATATACAATGTAATAATCTTACACTGTCATTCATTAAAAAAAGTTGTTGTGTTTATTGTACGTGGATGCTTTCTCTTGTATGTGACGGTCTGTAGGTCTGACTGTTAGTGACATCAGCATCAACTCCTCTGGGCTGCTTCACACACTTCAGCTGCAAGACTTTCATCAGGTGGAGCATTCCCTCTGTTTTTCATCGTTTTCATATCGATTCATAGTAGAAGCTTTTGTAATGGTACAAATCCCATAGAGGTCTTTAGAATAGTTCCTTAGGTTTTATGTTCTATTTAGTAATCTGTTACTCCTTAAGCTTTTATTAAAATAATACATATACCCGAAAACATAATAAAAGTGAAGTTGTTTGTGTTCCTTCAGGTCTATCAAGCTTTCAGAATAACGGTCACTAGTCACTGCAAAACCACTAAAGGTATCCATTTATTCAGCTTTATCTGCCAGAAATGAAGCATGATGAATTAAAAGACTGACACTGTGTCTGTGTTGTGTTCTACAGACAGACTGCCCAGTGTGTACAGACTGAGGGTACCTTGGTTTCGTGAAGACTCTTTTGATACGGCAAGGTAGGAGTCTTGTCATTAATCAGCAATCTTTCCTCAGCTCTGTGGCAGAGTACTGATAGTTGTGTTGTGTATGACTTTCTTTGTTCTCTTTTTTTTTTTTTTTTTTACGCAGTATTCCTTCGGTATCTGACATCTACAGCACGCTGCACACCAGCCGCCCAGACAACGCCTCCAGTGCCCTCCTGCAGCTCCACACTGCCCCCAACTGCCAATACAAGGTTTTTCATCGACATTCGTCAAAGTCTCAAAGGCGACCTTATCAGTTACTGGCAACAAATATTGTATTTTGTCTTTACAGGTGTCTATTCGGACTTCTATCCCTAAAGTGCTTGGGCAGGTGTGCTTTAATTTCATGTTTCATTTGGCATGCTGTTAACTTTCAACCTCAGAGTGTTCCTCATATTCAAAAGCATTTGTTTTCCTTTAGATTCTGCGTTTCTGTGGTCCGGTTCTGCCTGTCTACTTGGCTGTAGTTCTTCTTCTGATGATCAGGGCTCAGCTGGGCTCCATCAAGAGATCAGGACATCCTTCTGGAATGCAAGAGGTCATGAGTAAATCGTTACAGCTCCACAAACTGGAGCTGCCCGTCCTCCTGCTGCTGCTGCTGCTCAGGTGAGTCCTGATACAGGAGGTTTTTTCTTTCAGGCAGTGTTCAATTTTGACAATACAAATACATTTTAGCCTGCAAATATAAAGGTGTAATGTTTACAGTATATATCTATTTTGCCCCTATTGTTCTACTATAGGCAGAGCTGGTTTCAGGATGTCTGGTCTACTCTGGGTCTCCCTGCAGTGGATTCTCTTCCTCTAAACTCTATGGAGGAGCTATCCCACGACCCAAAGGCCTCTGTCTCTGTTCAGGAATGGCCCCGTATAGTGTCGCCACTGCTCTGTGTGCTAGGTTCATCCATTGCATTCTGGGGTAGCACAGTCCTCCGAGTGTTTGTCTGCTTCCTGTCCTTTTTTCTTGCTCCACTGCACAGGTAAAAGTGTTAATAGTATTGTACTGTGGTTACAAGACATAAACATTAAAAAGAAAAAAAAAAGTTATGTATATGTGGGGGTGTGTGTTATAACCACCACCCCAGTGCAGTTATTAGATGACACTGTTAACTTTTCGTCATAGCATCTAGTTGATAACTATGTTTTTGCAGATCTTTTCAGAAATGTTTCCACGTCATGTGTGTGTGACTCTGTGCTTGTCTGCAGACCTTCAGTGTCCCGGGACTGCGGCACGCTTCGTCTTCATTCTCAGCTTCTCCTGATTATCTTTTTAAATGTGCTGGGAGGCGTCACATGTGGAGCACTGGCTCTTATGGTCTCCTGTCTTCTCCACCTCTACAGGGTGAGTGATCTGTCCATCATTCATCAAACCTACTCTATATAAAGTTGTGTTAGTGTTGATTCGAGGTGAGCCTAGAGAGATGCTTTTTTGACCTTGCATGTGCTGAATGCTTGACTTAAGATATTCCTACTGATGCTTATAATACAGGTGCATCTCAAAAAATGTTTTGTATTTGTTTCATTTAATCCTATAAAATAATAAAAATGTACAGTGTATATATACAGTATATAATGTACAGTTTTCTTCACAATGATTTGAATCTCTAGTGATTACCGTTTTTTGTCTTCTTCCAGGTGCTTAGATTACAGATGACCGAGAGGTCACTGAGCCACATGTTGAACCTGGTATGAATCTCTTATTTTATGTATCGGCTTTTGGCTTACAAGACCTGTAATTTCAAAATGTTTTGTTTTTGTTAAACCAGGCACCAGAGAAAGTTTCACAAAAATCAGAAAATGGTTTCCGTGCCAGTGATGATCACAGTAAGGTTAAAGAATGTAACGGCAGCCCTCTACTGACAGAATCAGTGCTACAAGACGTCAGAGATGATCTGCAGCTCCACTTCAGTCTGTCCACACTGCTTACTCTAACCACAATGCTTAGCGTCCCTTCCCTTATCCACTGGAGACACAATCTCAGGTAATAGTCATTTAGAGTATAAATTCATTAGATTTATTTTCTAAAGTACTTAAAGCAAGTTCTACAAGAGACCAGCTGCCTGAGAGTGAAGAGAAAGTAATCTCCAACATCTAAGAGGGATTTTAATCTGCACTTCTATGTGTTTTGTTCAGATATTGGGTTCATCTGGATCCTGACCCCTGCTGGCCTCACTTTGTACCCCTGCTCATCAGCTCTGTTCTGCTCATCAACTGTAACACAGATACACTCCTGCGCAGGTTTGTGTGCAGTCCTTACAAATTTATTCATGTTATTAATTTTACAAAAATTCTAATGGTCATATTCATCAGTGGCTCTCGTTAGAATGCCTAACATGGGCCTTTTCAAAGAGCTTTTTTCATGATGTTAATATTTGTGATTTTGCTCAATTGTAATTTGAAATCTTCATAAATATATAGTGAATATTATATTTATATACATACGATCTGTTGTGGAAAGTTTAGGGTGGGTAAGATTTTTTTCTACATTAATAAAAATATAGTAAACACAGAAATATTGTAAAATGTTGTTATTATTACTATTTAAAATAACTGTCTATTTTAAAATGTAATTTATTGGTGTGATGGTGAAGCTGAATTTTCAGCAGACGTGACTCACATGATCCTTCAGAAATCATTCTGATATGCTGATATGATATTTTTATCAATGTTGAAAACAGTTTTTGCTGCGTCAATATTTTTCTTGAAACCGTGATTCTCAGGATTCTTTGGATAGAAAATGGAAATTACAATATTTTATAAAAAAAAAATTCATTGCCTTAACTGTATATTTTGATTAATTGAATGCACCCTTGTTGAATAAAAGTATTAATTAAAAAAAACAATCTTATTGACCCCAAACATTTGAGCAATAGTGATGCCTGGAAGTCTTCTAACAGTGCTGTATGTCTGTGTTTATACTTGTGTTACAGCAAACTGATGCTGAATCTGACGCTTCATCTGTTGTTGCCACTGTGTGTGGGAATGCTGGCTTTTTGTCCACTGCACATTTACAGGGTCACTTATTTCCTGTCTGCAGCTCTGGCCCTCTTGGCCTGTTCTTGCTACTTTTGACCTCCCTACAAACTTTAAACGTGAGTCTGCACTGAGATTAAAACAAGACCTGGGATTTGTACAAATTTAGACCAGATTAGACCAAAACAGCCTTAGAAACCCTTTGTGTGTTCTGTGGGATCACATGGACTAGTGACATCAGTGGACCAGCACATTTGAAGTCATGTGACCTGTCGTTTGTCATCATTTGTAGCTTCTGTACAGGGTATTATACTTGTTAATTGTGGTATGTCTGTATTCAGGAGCAATACTTTTTGTTCATAAGGCTAGTTTCCCAGAAACATTAAAGGGTTACTCCACCCCAAAATGAAAATTAATCCCGTCTAATTAATCACTTACCCCTGTGTCATTCCAAACACGTGAAAGCTTAGATTGTCTTCGGAACATGGGACAGTCACAAGCCTCCCGGTTTTCATCCAAAATATCTTAAATTGTGTTCTGAAGGCAATCTAAGCTTTAATGGGTTTGGAACCACATGGAGGTAAATGATTAATGACACAATTTTCATTTTGGGGTGGAGTTATCCCTTTTAGTCTCGGCCTGAACTAAACTAAGTCTAAGACTGTATTTAATCAGTGTGTGAGAAACTAGCCTGCACTTGTGTGTGTGTGTGTGTTGGGGTGTGGGATTGTAGATGCCTGATTTAGCATTAATTTGTCAACCTGAAGTCATAATTGATAGGGATACACAATATATCGGTATCATTTCATCATGTGAGTGGATATTTGAGGTTTGTAAATTATTATTTATTTACTAATTTATCGGTATCCTGTATTTCTCTTTCGTCATATTGTACCTTATAATTTCAGGATGCCAAAATTAATTTGTAGAATTCAAGTTTTTAGTGACTTATTTTTAACTAATTTGTAAAAATGTTATATAATTTTGATGTCAGACGTGTTATGGTTATCGGACATAACACTCATCATTTATCCTAAAAAGCCAGAATTTAAAACATGGTGCCCTATCAATTGACCCCATTTACTTCCTGATCTTATGCATGACTCATCAATGTCTGTTATTTCAAAGATTATTATAAAAAAAAAAAAAATCTGATTAAATATTGAGAAATGGAGCAGTAAGAACACCATCTACAATTGCGCAAATCCATATGCGTTCAATACTTTTTTTACGTATTGATTCAGATCATTGTGGTGTGGGTAGTAAATGAGAAGTTCTTAGTTTCATAGTAAATGCATTGCAAAACCATTGGGAACTGTTCTGTTTGCTTAAACTAATGTTATCGCTTTCAAACAAGGCTTTTTTTCCTGTTGACTCTATTTTATTGACTGAAGCCTTGACTTCAATTCTGATTCACCATATCAACAATTTTGAATCACATTACATCAATTTTGTAGTTGAAAAGCTGCAGGAAAAACGCTTTATCAAAAAAAAAAGTGTATCGTACATTTAACATGTCACATTACGGAAGTAAAATGGGGCAGAAATGCCTTTTCATGTTGACTTTTAAGGATGTAAAAGCAGCTTTCGGTGTTTGTTCAGCCTTTCTGCAATTCACATGTCTATGTGTGAGCGTGACTGGATCTCTGCCTGTTCTATCTTCGATCTGTCATTTCTGCCTTAAGCCATTTAGCTTTGAATGCACATGTAACGCCTGTAGGTGCTGGAGTACCTCTGTGTTAGACAGATCACTTCTTACGAACACCCTTTTGCATTAGCCGAAGCTGTAAGGCGAGTCCGAGTAGCAGAACATTCCATGCACTCCAAGCAATTTGATATTTCATTTTATATCGATGGGCACAATTTATGGTGTTGAAAAGACATCAAAGTTACATTTTATGGTTATAGCGTCTCTTATAACCTGAGACAAATTGTTAGAAACACTGCCACAGTCACAGTAGCCATGAGATTGTTGCTGTCTGCACAGCCTTTGTTTTTTTTTTTTTTTTTTTTTTTTTTTACTGTAACGTTTGATGAATGCTGTTGATGGTCCGTCTGTGTTCCTCACACATTGCTCAGCAGCATCCATCTGATCTGCTCATGGCGGTTGATCGTCTGATTCAGGATCACTTACCTGAGAGCTGAAATTATACTTTGTCATCCTGAATCGAATGAGAGAACGGTGCCTTTCTTGTAACATGCCCCTGCTTCTCTGACACCCATTCGCAGTTTAACCTCCTCTTCACTGAGGACGGATGTTTGGCAGTCCATCTGAGTAGTGCGTATTTAAATCATGACGACGTCCTCTCATAGTATGTACTTGACCAAAAACACTCATATGGCACATAATTGTCTCTTGCACTGTGAATGTAGCTGTGTGTGTGTGTGTGTGTTTGAATCATCTTGCAGTGAGCTTTGATGTTTGTTGTGTTTTTATGCTGTATTGCAATCATGCTCTGCCTCATGCTAAATTTGAGCTGTTTTTGTGGTTAAAGTGTGAAAGGCTGCCTTTTTTCTATCAATATGATTGTGACTTATTGTTTTCATTGGTGTTCACTGTGATGTGCCACAATATTTGGAGGCCAGGATCTGATTATATGTCTCAAAGCAAGAACTGCTTATTCAGAGCCAGATCGGTCCTGATTATGTAACAATGAAGCCAAACAGATCCAACAGCAACTCTTTAACACTGCAGCAATGACAGCAATGTTTGTACTGATGCTAGTTAGGCTTCTTCTGTCAAAATGTAATGAAGAATTTGCTCATTTTGTTTAATAGAGACTGTTGTTATGTGGTTAATAGCTCTGCTGTAGCAGCTAAATATTAATAGTAAAGACTCTAGAGTGGTTTTATGTGGTTTTATAAATGCACTACCATTTGAAAGTGGTATAATGCCATAACAGGTGATTTGAATTGAATAAAACGAATTGAAGATGTATGTATATATCTGTTAAGTATGCTGATGTATTAACTGGTTTAGAATATGAAGGGATATTAACCTGAAAACCTCAGTCAAACCAAAATCGACCTTTAGCGGAAAAAGATGTGATTTGAGGGAACGAAAGCCTACAAGCCTGCACATTCCACAGTCATATTCTGTGTGACACACACTAATTCAGTACTTCTGAAGGATTTGAGTAGAGTTTCAGACTGGGCTTCAAGTTTAGCTGTGACTGTTTTGACTTATTTTATATATAGATATAGAATGCAGCTCACTGCCTCATGAACCTAAATGCTGTTGTGCTTTAATAAATTTGCAGTGACTCGTCTGTTATATCTGTATTGTAAGGAGTTGATATTACTTGTCTCATTTGAGAGCTGAGTTCATATTTTAAAATGAAAACATTAATCAGCAGTTGTAAATTGCTCTCAATAAACCTTTTAAACGTATAAAATGTTTACTAAGAGGTATAGTTCAAGTGTGATTATAGTGCTGTTTTGCTTGGTTTGTGGTGCTTTTGTAATTCACTTATGTGCAGTAACTATGAAACTCTTAAGAGTGTAATTGAAGATTTATGTCAATGCTTCTTTTATACAGATATGTGATGAAACACTATCAGCACATGTATGCTTAGCACTTCTGTTGGCAGTCGGACTGATTTCTCATCATTGGCTTGCACCTGTTTGGCCAAACAGCAGCGTCACTGTGATTTGGTTGTGATCGTTGTTTTCTTAATACAGTGATTAGGGCAGTTCATGCTTATTTCTGGAGCATATTTTGTTGTTCTTTAATATACAGACGTACTAGAAAGTGTCAGAGATGTTGTTTACCTGCTTTGTAATTAAATTGTTACAGTGCAGGATAACAAGGTAATTGCTTGTTTATCACAAAGCTTTGTAAATGGTGAAATAACAAATTGATCATTCTCAGGTTAAATAACGTGCTGTGGAGTCAGTGGCTTTTAGTGTTTAAATATCTTAACATGTTATTTGACTCAAAACATGTGCATTTTTTGAGCACTACTGCAGTTCCAATAAAAATTGTTTATTCAGAGTTGGTTGTCAGATTTATTGAAAATGTTCTGTGTGCGTTGCCATTTATTTATTTTTTTAAAGGATTGTTAACCCAGAAAAGACAGTTCTATCCTTAATTACTTGTGCTCATATCATTCCAAACTGACTGTCTTTAATTGAGGTATGGTTCTCACACAAAATTAGTGTTGTGTGTGTGTGTGTGTGTGTGTGTGTGTGTGTGTGTGTGTGTGTGTGTGTGTGTGTGTGTGTGTGTGTGTGTGTGTGTGTGTGTGTGCACTGTCCTTTTAAAAGAGGGCAGTATGTGTAAAACCTAGAAAAATCCTTCAAACATCTTGTCAGTGCCATTTTGATTACTGCTAATTAGTCACATTTAATATTTAGCTTTTTTCTCAGCCTAACAGATGGCTGTTAGTCGTGCTGAGATTTGGCCACTGCAGTTGCCAAAACACCATTTGACTGGAGATGTTGAAGTTCTTTCATCTCAGCTGAAAGACAGATCGCTATATAATCAAAACACAATGTCTTTAATATCTGATGCACTGTAAAAATTCCTTCACAGAACGGTTTTCCTCATTCATAAATACATAAATCATTTGGCCCATATAGCCCATTGATAGTCAGCAGTATTGACTCTGAGGATGGCACAGAATTAATGTAAACACGCATGTCTCGAGTGATATGTCCAGGTCTTTGAGTGTTTAGAATAAACCACAGGACATGAATACAAATGCTGTCCTCAACCAAGCACAGGCTATAGAGTCGAGTACAATCACATCAAAGAGAAGATTCATCTACAGTGGAATGGAAATGTGGCCCTTAATGTTCAATACCAGAGGACTGAACTTTTTCCCCCATGAGTTTTAAAACTTTAATATATATTTAAACCCTTTTTAATTGGCATTAGTTAATGCAAATCAATGTTTCAAATGACTCCATTTTTATGTTAAAGCCCGTTCTTATGACGATAATGTAAATGATAATAATAATACTTCTAAATGTAAAATAATTGCAGTCCACAACACCATTATAATGATAACGTTATAATTTTCCCAGCTGATATACCTGCATTATTCTTTATAGACTGCATTATAATGAGGTGTGGAGTGATCAGTCCATACACATGTGATGTGAAGGTTTGTGTGTGTGTGTGTGCAGGACAGATGTGTTCCCCAGCAGTCGCCACCCCGCTGCTCTCACACTGCTCCAGCTCCAGCTCCGGAGCGCCTTATAACTGCGTTATAACCACCGCTGCATGCGCTGCGCGGACGGGCGAAGCGGGTGTCACGTCCACAGGGAAACCCGACGCCGTGTTTCTAGAGTAATTACACAGGCGTTGAGATCAAGTCTTCAGAAGCGTCAGATCAGATAGATCGCGCTGTAATCCAGGATGTTATAGCTCATCTGTCAACCTGTGCAGAAGGGAACTATCCCCTCAGTCGTGATTTCTGCTTCGGGTAAGCAACTATATCTCGCTACAGTGGACGAAGAGGCCTTGAATATACCGACGCATCGCTGCCAAAGGGAACCCAAAGAGGAAAGCGCGATAAAGCGGCATTATTAACTCACGCTATTCGCCTCTGCGCCGCGGATTTTGTTGGCGCTTCCATGGACACATCAGGTTGATGCGCAGGTACGCGGTTACACAATGTACTGTGTTTTGATGCGTGCTGTAGTATGCAGCCGATGTGTTAAAAAGATGTGTTTTATGATTGTGCAGTTTTAATGCGTAGCTACATCTTGTGACTGACTTGTATTTGCGTCTCTTTTTCTAGATGTAGCCTAATAACGGTGCGTAAGCTTGGCTGACTCAGAGGTTCAGAAATACATATGCGCTGGGTGATGGCTTATGTTAATGCAGCATGCTGATTCTCTGCAGATCATGATGTGTGAATACATGACGAAGGGAATTCCCTGCGTTACCCGATAGCGCTGCATGCGATGCGTGTCGTGAGAAAAGCCGTCACGGCTCTGTGGAATTTGTGCGCGTGCTGGGCTTTACCTGCAGATAAAAAAAAAAAAAAAAAGATTTTTCTTTTTTACTTCATGTGAGGAATATGCTGGATCGCTCCTATTGGCTCGAGAGAAGATCGAACTCATATGACGTAATACAAGCGTTTGTGAGTAATAAAAATATAGGCTATTACAAATTATTAGGCTTTTTTCTTTAATATGTTTTTTTTTTTTTTTTTTTTTTACAATTAAATAAATCTTCCAATAAATTTTATAAATAAATACGAAGAGGATGATAAAATGAAATTGGGTGGGAGATAAACTGTGTATTTGTATGCGTTCACTTTCATACAAGTAAGCAATAGTCTAGTACGCTGATCTAGATTCTTATTTCTTTTAATTTTATTTTTTTTGCAATGAAAATTTTGTATTTTCTTTACCGCAAGATTGCAATATCGTAACAAGTGTCATATAGCTTACGGTGTAGTATGTAATATTAATTAATCTACGAATAGAAATACTTATAGAAATCCCTTTAAAAGGTCAGATCCCTGAAAGTCACTGCATAATTTGCACGCTGATTTGGACATCCTTATGTACTCTGCAGTTCTCTCCCAGTTATTCTATATTTATAATGCTGCATCACATTATCATTTAGCAGAGAGATGGGTGAGATGTGAGGGAAAGCAGGAGGTGGCAGAATGAATGTTTGATTAAATTATCCATTATTCGTGACATGTGAGAAAGACCCCTGTAGTTCTTTGCCTTTTCTAGAATTAACCCCTGCAACAGTTGCAAGAAAACCCTTACAAATTATACACTTACAATGTTTGTGAAGAAAATATTGATCAGTCATTAAAAAGTAAATTGGTACATCCATGCTGACCCAAAAGGAGCAGACCTGAGATTGTTAATGGATGACACCTGCTGTGAGCAGAACAGTAATGCTCCTGTGCCCATTCTCTGTGCCAGCTTCCCAAGGTGCCCGTTATGTCAAGAACCAAAGACTGCAGTAACCTCCGCTATTGCACAGAGGGGTTCCTGTAGCAATAGCAAACACTGCATTCATGCATAGGTGAACAAACCTCATTTACTATTTAATGGTCCGTAAGATCAGGTGTCATCCGCATGCAAACACTGCAGAAACTTTGGTGCTGACATCAACTCCTGTAACGCACTCATACACACATGCGTGCTCGCTTAAGCAGTTTTCAGACATGCAATACACTGTTAATCTGCAGTGTAAGACTTCTAATTTAAAGTGTTTCAAAAAGCAAGTGCACATATTGCACGTACAATCCGGTGATCCACATTAGTAACTGTAGCACATACGTGGGGCTCTATGTAAATGCTGTTTAATGTTTGTCAGTATTAGTTAATAACTTGATTATTAAAAGTTCATTATTAAAAGTTTAGAAGTTAGTGAGTATGGAGTTTGAATGTGGTTTGTATAGCCAGCAGAAACATTATATATTTTAGCACAATAAAATAATCACCTTCTTCCAGCAGTAAATTTAGTAGCACTATTTAGAAATTTATAACATTCTTTTTTTCGCAGAGATTTTTGAGATATAAATGAGAAGGATGGTTGAGCTGGAATGGGTTAAAAAACCAAAGATGCTGGGAAGCATAAAAAAATTATATCTACTATCCCCCCATCAGTGCTTAATTAACCTGAGGTGCCTTTGGAGAACTGTCAAATGGCCATAAGAGGCCAATTTTTTTGGGAGGCACATTTTAAGAAAGGAGACAAAAAAAACAGTTCAGTTGATTTTTAGATGCTACATGATGTGTGGACACAGCACAAAACAAAGGAAAACCATGAATTATTGCTTAACTCAAGTATTTTTTATTATACACTTTTTTTTTTTTTATTTGTCTGTAAAGCTGCTTGTTTAGGAATTCTTGGGTACATTTTAACCACTGAGCAATTTAACAAGACAGAAACAGGCCTTTCTGGAGTTTTCCCCATGGGCTGTGCACAAAACTAATACGTGACCAGCGTAGACCAGTGGTTCATGATCAGATAACTCTTATGAGCTGATTCTTTTCAGGGAATCAAAAACCAACCAGTGTAGTTCAAATCATGAACAAATGACTCCTATGAACTGGTTCTTTTGACAACTAGTCCAAAAGAGTTTAGGGTTTAGAGTTCATCACTGGATGAAATTTGATTCATTTAATAAATTAAAAAGTGTTATTGTTAATTAAATCTGAAAATATAGGTGTAATACAATAAAATATAAAAATGAGATGAAAACTTGACCGTAAAAACTTGCTTAGTCAAAAGTGCTTACACCAGCTAATAAATAAAATAAGTTTATAGTTAACATACAACAGAATAATAATAATAATAAATTAAATGAAATAAAAAAGCTATATAAAAAAATATTAAAAAATTAATAAAAAATGACAATAACAAAACTACTAAAACTTAAACTACAACTAAAATTATAAATGTAAAAATTATAAATGAAAATAAATTAGTAAAATTAGTAAAAATTACTATAGTAGTTTAAATATAGTTCTAAAACAACTTTGTAATTAACAGTCATCTATAGTGGTTAGGGTCAACATCCCTTACTGAACTGCAAGTTATCATTCCTTTCAGTGATGCACATCTCAGTTATTGTAAAATACAATTATATAATTTTGTTCACATGAAACTGTACTTGAGTATTTTCTCTTTACTGAACTTTCTCTTTCCTTGTTCCTCTCTCTCTCTCTCTCTCTCTCTCTCTCTTGTCATTTTCCTTATCATTTCCCCTATCTTTTTCCTACCCTTAACTCCTGTTCATTAGATTCTTAAGACCCTGAATTAAAGTTATACTTTTTTTTTTTTTTCCTTCAATGTGTATTCTTAGAATGTGTTGTTGATCTTCTCTTAGGAGCCGAGAAGGACTGTGCTTGCTAGCTGGATCCCACTGGCCAATCAATGGAAATAACTAAGCTCTTTTAGACTCATTAAAGATTAATTAAATACCTCATTCTCAAATCGTTAAGGTCAATCGTCATTATCACAGCCAAGTGCTCTAGCAGATGACAGGCCTATCTGGTCCTTCACCTGTATGACCAGACAATTTCAGGTCAGCCCAGCTCTGATCCAGGATTCAGGACAGGGACCTCCATCATTCCGGCTTTTTCCTCAAACTCACCCAGTCTATAGACGTGCTCCCACACAGTTGCCACCATTCGCCCCTCTCTCGCCACAGCAGTTCTCCCGTCCAGGCCCCGCTCCGGCCCGGCGTCAGGCATGGCGCCTCAGGGGCGGGATCACCTGGCCACACGGGAGACTGCAGGCCGTAGACGGAGCCCAAATGTGCGGCACACGCTCAGCCCGGAGAATCTTCGGAGCTTAGCCGAGCGCGGTGGAGCCGAGCAGACTGGAGCTGGACTCCCCAGAGCCAACAGCGATACAGACCTGGTCAGTTCTCAAGGGCGATCCTCGCTCACAGCTTCTACTTTAGAGTTCACTTTGGGCCGGGGCCAGAACTTGGTCATCACGTGGGATATCAAGGAAGAGGTGGATGCTACAGACTGGATTGGCATGTACCACATAGGTAAGAATTGGGGTTATTGAGTTTATACACTTGATTTACAATAGATTTGATCTAGTTGTATTGTATGAATTTAAATAAATTATTTCATGTATGGATCCATTCACCCTCTGTGACCTTAAATCCTCCTCCTCAAACACTAAGATCACAAATCCTCACTGTCATGTAAAAATATGAGCCCGGAGCAAAGTGATACATCTGGGCACAAAGCCACTAACCACTGAATTGAAGGCCAGCAAAACTTTACCTTCGCAGGGGTCTTATCTCTAAGGGGCTCTAAGTTTCGACAACTAAGCAGATATTCAGTAAAGGCTTCAATGTAATCTGCCCTGAATTTGTTCTTTAGTAGATGACTAATGCTGTGTAATGTAATTTACACTGCCGCTGTAGAATCTGTATTGCTAGTGAAATTTGTCATCATCATGTGGTGCTGTTTTGAATGGATTTAAACATGCACACACAGAAATGTAGATACAATGGTTTATTTTATGTATTTTTATAGATGAGACCTGTCCATCAAATATGTGGGACTGCAAGAACCGCGGGGTTAACGGTACACAGTGTGGTCAGATTTTCTGGAGGCTGGAGGCAGGACCGTACTTCCTTGAAGGTGAGTGTCACTGCAGCCAACAGCTGACCTCCACCTTGATGTTATAAAATATTTAATGCACTAGGAGGTTAGACAGAAGATTTTTAAAATTGCATGAACCTGTTTTACATTCTTGGTGCCCAGAATTCAGCTTGAAATACTGAACGTTAGCAATGCTTAAGGTTATAAAAATATCATGCAGACTCTACAAATATTATGGTGCAGAATTATTATGTCGGCACTTCTCTGGTTATCTCTTCTAGCTGAGACAAGGATCTGTTTTAAGTACTATCATGGAGTAAGCGGTGCACTGAGAGCCACAACTCCCTGCATCACAGTCAAGAACCCCAGAGCTTCGGTCAGTTTGAGTGTGAGTGTGTGTGTGTGTGCGTGTGTGTAGACATTATTCTTTTGATATCATTTTTGTGTTGAAAACAGCATGAGTTGCACTCAAAGTTGAAAAGTTTGGGGTCAGTAAGATTTAAAGATGCTGTTCTGTAGCTACTGTAGCTGTCTTGTTCGCTACAGGCCAGACTATGTGTGGATTGGGAAAGGTTACAGTACGTGGGGTGTTAAGTGCTAAATGGCTGTTTGACTGCAAGCTCACATGAAGGTCGGACATTTCTCAGTTCCCATAAGTGCAGGCTATTTATCATGTCGCTGGATGGATATAGGGAACTCAGTCATATAGATATGGGAGCTTCTTCCTTGCTTAAAATACTTGGGGGAAGTCGTAGCTTAGTGGTAGGCAGTTTGACTCCTAAACCTAAGGTTGTGGGTTCGAGTCTTAGGCCGGCAATACCACAACTGAGGTGCCCTTGAGCAAGGCACCGAACCTCGAACTGGGCGCCGCAGCATAAATGGCTGCCCACTGCTCCGGGTGTGTGTGTTCACAGTGTGTGTGTGTGTGTGTGTGTGTTCACTGCTGTGTGTGTGCACTTTAGATGGGTTAAATCCAGAGCACAAATTCTGAGTATGGGTCACCATACTTGGCTGTATGTCATGTCACTTTCACTTATTATTTATCCTTGTAAGTCTGTGTTTATTACACAAGAAGGCCAGGTGTATGTTGTTTCTCACATCAGTCTATCTTCTAGGTCGACGGTCAAGGTGAAGGACAGCAAGCTTCAGACAGCAGCCGGAAATTGGTCAGCTTTACTCTATCAGGTACACTTTCTGTGTGTAAGACAGAAGGCAACGATCAAATGATGAATTATACTCTTCAAATAACTTCTAATGCTGTTATCCTGCTGGCAGATTTATTCAAGCTGTTTTTATTGCTGATTGGACTGTTGTTTGTTTTAGATATCCGGGCTGTGGGGCTGAAAAAAGGGATGTTTTTTAACCCAGACCCTTATTTGAAGATGAGCATTCATCCTGGCAAGAAAAGTTGCTTCCCGACATTTTCTCATCATGGTCAAGAGAGACGATCTGGCATTACAACTAACACTACTAATCCTGTGTGGCATGGAGAGGTGACACACACACACACACAAACACACACAAAGAGAAACAAACTCTCCAATACACGGCATGAAAATACAGACACATTCACTGGCAAATAAACAAGTACTGGATCAGTTCAGACAAAGAAGATTAGGTTATTTTTTTTCTTTTTCAATTTTCTCTGTTTTTCCATCTAGAAACACACTTTTGTGGCTCTTATGACAGACGTCTTAGTGATTGAGGTCAAAGACAAGTTTGCTAAAAGTCGACCTATTATTAAACGCTTTCTGGGTCAACTGAACATCCCGGTGCAGATGCTGCTGGAGAGACACGCATCAGGGTGAGCATCATCACCACAATATAATGTGTCATTTATGTAAACAAACATGTTTCTGAACATAAACACTGCTTTTAGTCACAGTTTAACTGATCAGTAATACACTACTGTACAAAAGTTTGGGGTTGAAAAGAGTGTTTAAAATGTTTTTGAAAGAAATCTGTTATGCTCAATAAGACTGCATTTATTTGACAAAAAATGCAATAAAGAAGTAATACCGTGAAATAATTACAATGTAAAATGGCTGTTTTCTATTTTAATATATTTTAAAATGTAATTCATTTCTGTGATGGCAGCGTTGAATTTTTGTCCCGCAGGGATGCACTGAATTAACAGTAAAGACATTTGTATAATGTTAAGAAATATAACTATTTTGAATCCATGCTGTTATTTTGAACTTTCTATTTATCAAAGAAGCTCGAGAAAAAAAAAAAAGATAAAACATGTATCAAGTTCTCCTCAAAAATATTAAGCAGCACCACTCTTTTCAACATTTTAAACTAAAATTAGATCTCACAATAGTTATGTTTTACCGTATTTGATTAAATAAATGCAGCCTTCGTGAGCATAAGATACTTTTTTTCAAGAACATCTTACCAACCCCAAAATTTACACCAGTACTCAATATGTGTAAATAAATGTGTGTTTATATGGCTTCAGGAACCAATCACTGAGCTTCTCTCTATGTCGTCGTTTGCCCACTGATCATGTGAGCGGTCAAATGCACTTTAAAGTGGATGTTACATCTATGGGCCAAGATGGTAAGATCACATGCACATTTACGCTGACTAAGCTGCTCATTTTCAATGGTTTTGAAATAATGTTACCCACTTCTCATAGACATTTCTCCTGAGACGATTCTGGGGGCAGCAGCCCTCAATGGAGCTCCTGGAACCCCTTCAGATGATGAAGATCTGCCCCATCCTCTCCCTGTCCCATCAGCAGGCCCTTCCCCCACTGGCTCCCTGGGTTCCCATAGAAATGGTGACGGGAGCAGCATTCCCTCCCCAGACACAGAGATGTATGGTACCACCCTGGACGATGAAGCCCCTTCTTCACCTGACCCGCTACAGGTTTCTTTCAGTGAGCAGCTTGATGCCATTGATGCCCCTAAGGGCCCGGGAGATAGGCCTTTTGGGGCAGCTTCTCCCAAACTACGATCTAGCTTTCCCACACATACGCGCCTCAGCGCTATGTTGCATATTGACTCAGATGAAGATGAGGAAAGATCCGCTGCTACAGAGGCTACGCTACCTACATTTAGTAGCACTTCAAGGACTCAAAACATCCCCACAAAACCACCAATAACAGAACCTGTGGTTGAAAGAACTGTAGAGGAACCTCCAGAAGAGGCAGAGCTGGAGTCTGAAATAGAGACTCTGAATATAGGACCAGAGGTGGCTCCTGAGCCAGAGGTTGTGCCGAGTTCAGTGGCCCCTGAGGTGGAAACCGCCAGTCTGATAGAGAGGCAAGAGGAAGAGGAAGAAGACGAGGAAGAGGGGCTGGCACCCAGTGAGGAGCTGGCAACTGAAGTTGATATCTCTTCAATGGCATCTGACTGCAGCCCAGGCCTTGTGTCTGCTTCTCAGGTCAGATGCAGGTTTACTGAAAGAAGACAATTAGTTTAAGTCGGTCAATGACATTTCAGAGTGTCCACCATCTTTTAAAAGTGTCCAGTCCTTTCACAAATCTAGTTTAAAACAGCGTTGTAATTGTTAACTAAAACAAATACAAATCATGAAAAAAACAGTATAATCATATGAAAATGTATACTTTAAAAAATTCCACAAAATTTGAAATGTTTTGGAAATAAAAATAAGTTTAAGTACTTAAATTACTAAAACTAATATCTTGATCAATTATACATTTAAACATAGAAATTAAAAACTAACAAAAATCACTATATAACAAAATGACTAAAACCTAAATCAAATCAAAATGAAGTGAACTGAAGTGAAGTGAGTGATACACACACACACACACACACACACACACACTTGATTTGTCATAAAAAGATCAGACATTGACTTATTATTATTATTATTATTATTAAAACATAATGCCAAATTTCTTAATAGAGTTTGCTTTTCAAGAATTTCATTCTTTTAATGAATATTTATTCTTTCGTATGATACAATTTAATTTAATAGTTTAATCGCCCTTTCATTTTTTTACGTATGGCCTAAAATATCAAAATTCATAAATTAAAAATGAGATTATTAATAGATACTGAAATGTATAAAAAGTATTTTAATGTACTTTTGGTTGAATGAATAGGTAGGGCAAAATAATAAATGTAGGATCTTCTGACCCTTGCACTTGACCTGAAAGTGTGTGATGCTGACAAACACAAAGAGAGGGGTAGGAATATAATCATTCTCTATGAACTTGATCTTCATAGGAGGCAGAACAAGGGGCAGAGGCAGCCATTGACCCAGGGGGAGAAGATCTTTCAGATGACCCACCCACAACTTATGAGGTTGTTGAAGAAACCGTTCCAAAAAATGAGTTAGAGAGGGACGCCCCAAAACCAGAACCATCAGCCAATGAGGAAGAGGAATGTGAAGATGTGACTGAGGACACAATGTCCAGAAGATGGAGCCTGGAGGCGACAGCCGGTGTGTCACAGGAGGATGAAGAGGAAGAGGAGTTAATGCCTTCAGTAGACGGAGAATCTGTGGATTCGGAGACCTTCATTACGGAGACAGAATCAGAATTAGGTATTCCCAGAATCATTCAGCTGCCCTTCACTTGAAAATTCATTGTAAGATGGAAAAGGAATCAAATATGAGTTTCGAATACATCCTGATTCTGTATGTAAAATATTGCAGGTGTCCCTCAGATCAACGGCGATCAGCGTGTTTGTTCTCTGCCGTCTGTAAGACAAGACATCCACCGATACCAGCGTGTGGACGAGCCCTTACCTCCTAGTGAGTGTGTGTATGTGTTTCTGTATGTCTGCATGTGCTTCCGTGGCTTTTATGAGTGTGTAAATACATTGCTTATGTGTTTTCTGTTCATTTGTAAGGACACTTTCACCTAATTACTGAATGTCAGTTCGGCTTGACAGCATGATAAGGTACCACCGCACTCTACACTCCATTCTCATTTCCCACCGTTCTTTTCTTTAGACTGGGAGGCTCGTATTGACAGTCATGGCCGTATCTTCTTTGTGGATCATGTGAACCGCACCACCACATGGCAGAGACCCACTGGCCCACCTGCTCCCCAGGGTCTGACCCGCTCCAGCTCCATACTGCAGATGGAGCAACTCAACCGCAGGTTAGATAAGTAACTTATATTTTTCACATGCCATATTACAAAGCTATTGAGAGGACACCCAGCAAACAGAATATTGTCCTTAAGTTTTTGTGAATCAATTTAAAACATTCTAAGATCATTCTTTACAGGCTTACCATACATTCATCTTCTTATGAAGTTCTTGAAAGCAAAAATTGCTAGCTGTGCAGCAAAGATGTGGTCACATTCACCTTTGTATGCAAAATTCAGTGAACAAGATCCAGTATTCAGTAAGAATCCTGATATTTCATGAGAGTGTCATGTGAAGCAATAGATTTCCCAGCTGTTTGTTGTAAAAAATACTTGCACACTGCAACAAAAAAAATAACTCGTTAAGCTGAAAATGGAAGTTTAATTGTTATAACCAGAAGCAGTAAATTAATTGAACTTTTTGTCCACTTAAAAATTGGTGAAACCCTGAAAATAAATTGTGACAAGATGAATGGAATGAAAAAATGATACTTTGATTTGATTTGTGCAAAGTAATGTAATACTTTTCTGAAAGTGTGATTTCTGTATTGTCTCTCTGGCAGGTATCAGAGTATTCGTCGAACTATGACCAATGAAAGGTCTGAGGAACAAAGAGTGGATGATCCTCCTTCTGAAGAGACAGAACTGCTGCCCCACTCCATCGGTGGTAAGCTGTCAATCAAAGTGAGATCTACAGATGATGCTGTTTGGGGAAGTAAATGATCACTATGCTGAGATAAATGCAAAATGGCATAGTCTGGGTAGAATAAGTGGATTTTTGGTTCAGTCTGTGCTTGTTGATGTGTCTATTCTCGTGTAGAATACCGAAGGGACGGCTTTATGGGTCAAGCCAGCTCACGTTCTCGTCTGGCTTTGCTGCTTCAGTCTCCTGGTGCAAAGTTCCTCTCCAGTCCAGACTTCTTCTCTGTTCTGCATTCTAATCCTGTGAGCTAAAGCACACGGAGACACAGATATCAGTGCTTTACACACACACACCTTGAACTGAGTCATTTATAATGTATAGACAGCATTATTATGAAGCTACAGAGCACCACACAGAACACTGGAGTGAAAAACAAAAGAACGTGCCACACATTAACAATGTGTGGGAGCTAATACTTAATTTGTGGCCGCAATGTTTTTTTTTTCTGCATGTCAAATACAAATAAATAAATAAAACAGTACAAACAGTTTGTACATATATTATATTATATTATATTATATTATATTATATTATATTATATTATATTATATTATATTATATTATATTATATTATATTATATTATATTATATTATATTATATTATATTATATTATATTATAGCTAACATCATTAGCTACACTGTAAAATGTTTTCCTCTATTTTTCTGTGTCATTCAGGTCTTTGTGTCTCTTACATTGTTTTTCTGAGCTCCTCTCAGGTTATTTTTCCTGCATTCGGTAACTAACTGTTGTTGCAAAATGGTGCTAATTTGCTAAATGTAGAATAAAATGAGACTTTTAGGAGTGGCATATTGCCACAGAAAACGGTCAACCATCCATGTCAGGCCATTATAACAAAATATTTAATTGCTCAGTGATTCGACTGGCCAGTCAGAATCAAGTATTTAAAGAGCTGTGCAATAATTTTCTGATTTGTTTTCTTCATTTCCCTTTAGGGTGCCTATCGCATGTTCACAAGTAATACGTGTCTGAAGCACATGATCAGTAAAGTTCGACGGGACGTCCAACACTTCGAGCGATACCAGCACAACCGGGACCTTGTCAACTTCCTCAATCTGTTCTCCAACAAGCAGCTGGAGCTGCCACGGGGCTGGGAGATGAAACACGACCACACTGGGAAGGTGTGTGTTTGTGTTTTTTTCTCCTTTGGGAACTGTGCACCTGCTCTTTCTTAGGGGCCTCTAGGCCTGCACATGACTAATCTAATGGGACAAACTGTACAGACAGAAACTGAAAGCTGAGTTTAGGATGTTCATGTAAGCCCATCTGGTGGGCTTCCTAATGCCTTAATTAGGGTCTCTGACAGGAACAATGAACAGATGCTTGTCTCATTTATTCTAGTCAGCCTGTCCGTTCTGTAAACTTCTGCTGGTGTTTCACGGACAGTTCTTTGCTCACACTCTCTGTCTATGTGTTTATGTATCACAGCCCTTCTTTGTGGATCATAACTGTCGTGCCACAACATTTATTGACCCACGGCTGCCTTTACAGAACTCGCGGTCCAGCGGCCTGCTGGCGCACCGACAGCACCTGTCCCGCCAGCGCAGCCACAGTGCAGGAGAGGTGAGAACTCCAGTTGTGTATACAGGACAGATTTCAGTAATACACATTCACTGCCATAAGTTTATGAATGGATTTTGTCCTTTTGTCAGTTGTGGGTATCCCTGCCCAAAGTTAAATCTCATTTCAGCTGGAGTTTTTTTTTTTTTTTTTTCGTCTAATTTACTAGTTTTTTTAATACTGAATTAATTGCTTGTATCTCAAAAAAACTTTAATGGGGCTTTGTCATACGTAGTGTTGGAGGTAACACATTTCAAGTAACGCGAGTTACATAATCAGATTACTTTAAGGAACTAGTAAACTAACGCATTACTTTTTGAAATAACTAATGCTAGTTACTTTGTTTACCATCTTGACTGACCATGGTCCTTGCTACTGACCTTCGATGATCCAATTCAACCATAATACGCAAAAACTACACATTTGTGTTTCATTTTTGTTATTGCTGAATAGTGTTTTCTTCATATTCTTTATTACCTCACACTCTACTGTACTGACATGAATTTACGTTTCTGTCAGCCTGAGGTCTATTTATTTCACTTTTGCTACGAAAAGGGCTTTAACATATGTAAAATAACTTTTTTATATTAAAAACAAGCAAGAAAACCCTGTCCAGATTTAAGAAGCAAGTCAAAAGTAATGTAACACATTACTTTTCGTTAAAAGTAACTAAGTAACATAATGAGTTACTTTTTTAGAGCGTAACTCAGCATTGTAATGCATTGCTTTTAAAAGTAACCTTCCCCAACACTGGTCATTGGGAATATACACTGAAACCGTGAAGCCTCCTCTCATGTTTCAGGTAGCCGATGACTCTCGCTCTCCGAGTCCTCCTGTCCAGGGCCGGTCGCCAAGAAACCGTCAGTATCAGGACTTGGTGCCTGTAGGTGAGTGTGCAATCACGTTTACAAAGTGTGCACACACACTGACATAACATAACACATTACACATCTGTGTTTTTAACAGCTTATAATGAGAAGATTGTCGCTTTTCTGAGACAACCCAACATTTTTGAGATTCTGCAAGAAAGACAGCCGGAGCTTGTGAGAAATCACTCCCTTAGGTACATTTTCCTACAGTTTTGTGTTTTAACAACAGATGTTGATAGAGTGCAGAAATTTAAAAGACTGTGCTAAATACTAAAATTTTCCATGTTGTTTATTTATTTATTTATTTTATTTTTTTTAGAGAGAAGGTTCAGTTCATCCGCAATGAGGGCCCAACTGGGTTGGCCCGTCTGTCCAGTGATGCAGACCTAGTTATGTTGCTCAGGTTAGTGTGCATTTGCATCATATTAATCACAGCTAATCATATGCCTGCCTGTTTCCCTTTGCTTGAGATACGCATGCATTAGTTGACTGTGTATGTTCTGTACACTACCGTTCAAATGTTTGGGGTCAGTAAGATTGTTTTGAAGTAAATATTTTTACTCAACAAGATCACATTAAATTCATCACCAGAAACAGTACATATGATTATAAAAACACAGAGATGAGTTTATAGTAAATATACGTAATTATGATTTCTATTTTAAATAAATGCTGTCTTTAAACATTCTTTTCATCAAAGAATCCTAATGAAATGTAATAAATTAAATTGTGATAAATTTAATAAATGACATTTTTTACAAATATTACAATTTTATTTAGTTATTAAAAATTGTAATAATATGGCACAATATTACTGCTGGTATTGTATTTTTGATCAAATAAATAAAGTCTTGATAAACAACAACAACAAAAAAGAAACATTAAAAATATTTTAAACTTAAATCAACCCAAATCTTTTGAATGGTAGTGTATACAGTACGTAAAAAAAAAAAAAAAAAAAAACCAAGATGTGTACATATATTTTATGATGGCCTGACTTTGTACACCTAGCTCAGGTTAGAATACACACACCTGTTACCTGGCCCTCTCTCCTTGCAGCCTGTTTGAAGAGGAAGTGATGTCTTATGTGCCACCCAATGCCTTACTGCTCTCCAGCTACTGTCATGCGTCCCCTCAGAGCTCCCCTGGTGAGACGTCACATGACCCCAACTCACATTTTAACAAAAATAATTCCATGTTTGCCCCCTTTTTCCTGCCTTGTATTCTCCATTACAAGACTAAATAGTGAAACTAAACAATGAAAGTGGAAGACCCTGTGGACTAATCTGTATGTTTACCTGATCATGCATGTGTTTAAAAAAGTTATCGTGATATATTTGCTTTTAATTGTTGGAAAAGCTTTGCATTGTGGATGGATTTCCCAATGTAGGTTTCAACCCACTTTTCATTCCAGCTCTTCACATCTTCTTTTGCTCACAGGAACTCCACGAGCCAATGCTCGAGCCCCTGCACCCTACAAGCGGGATTTTGAGGCCAAACTAAGAAGCTTTTACCGCAAAATGGAAACCAAGGGCTACGGGCAGGGGCCAGGAAAAGTGAAGTGAGTTCAGTCTTCAAAAACATTTGAGAATTCAAAACATCAACAACAAGCATCTGATGTCCACCAGTTCGGTGGTTTGTTGAAAGAACTGGAATTCTGTCTAACAGTTGAATTAAGTCAGATATATTGATAAATTTCTATTTTTTTCAACTTTAGTTTGCATTTCTACCAAGAAATTAGCATTGCTTGGTTGTTTCTACAACTATACTTTGCTCTAGATCTTTAGACCTCAGAATATGGTGCATCGTGGTTAACTGTCAGCACCAAATAGGGAGCCACTTTGATATGCTTAAATGAATCTGTCCTTCTCTGGATTCTTTGGTTAATTGTGTCCTAATGAGATTTAACTTGCCTTTCTAGGTTAATAATTAGAAGAGACCACCTTCTGGAGGATGCTTTCAACCAGATCATGTGCTATTCTCGCAAAGACCTACAGAGAAGCAGGCTTTACGTCAGCTTTGTTGGAGAAGAAGGGTTGGTATTATTGAGATCATTTAAGTGACGTTTCTACGTTACAACAGGTGTTTATCTCATACAGATGTCAAAGCTGACTCATAATTGTAACTGTAATTTAAATGAAGATGCCGCTTTAGTTAATTTTACATTTTGTAATTTAAACCACATTACAGTATAATAACATATATTTGTGCATTGATTGGAATTTGTCAGTGCATGATATATAGCCGTCTGTTTTTCTTCAGGCTGGACTACAGTGGTCCATCCAGAGAGTTCTTCTTCCTGGTTTCCCGTGAGCTTTTTAACCCATACTATGGACTATTTGAATACTCAGCTAATGACACTTACACTGTGCAGATCAGCCCCATGTCAGCCTTTGTGGACAACCATCATGAATGGTAATCGATCAATGGATGAATTCAATTTAATTTACAACCAATGTCTAAAGGATATTTTTTTCTTTTTTAATAATCTTGTTTTCTTTAGGTTCCGGTTCAGTGGACGCATCCTGGGGCTCGCTCTAATTCATCAGTACCTGTTGGATGCATTCTTCACCCGACCATTCTACAAAGGCCTTCTTCGCATGTGAGTCTTCACTTTTAAAGGGATAATCCACCCTAACATGAAAATTTTGTCATTAATCACTTACCCCTGTGTCGTTCCAAACCCGTAAAAGCTTTGTTTGTCTTTGGAACACAATTTAGGATATTTTGGACATAACTACATGGCGGTAAGAGATTAATGACAAAATTGTCATTTTGGGGTGGAGTAACCCTTTAAGCACTTGAGGATGTAACATCGGTTTATCTCTCTGCAGTCCATGTGATTTGAGTGATCTAGAGTTTTTGGATGAGGAGTTCCATCAGAGTCTCCAGTGGATGAAGGACAATGACATTCAGGATATGCTAGACCTCACCTTTACTGTCAATGAGGAGGTGTTTGGACAGGTACTAATGGCTTATGGATATGTGTGTCTGTTGTGTGTGTTGGCTGATAGCATCAGTATATTTAGAGGACTAATCTGGGATTGAGTTGATCTCTCAATATTTGATGGTAAATATTTGAGCACTATTCGACATTTACATCTAGAAAAGCCCTAAACCCCCACAAGAGTAACATATCTGAGAAAGTGTTATTTTAGTTTTATTTATAGACCGTTAGTATTTGTTATTATGAATAGTATGTATTCATATTTTGAATTATTATTGTGCAATTAATATTAATATGACATTTTTTAAAATATATTTTCAGTTATCTTTTTAAACTCAAAGTAGTATTCAAAGTACTTTTATGTGCTTTTCTCATTTTATTTTCCATTTAGCATTAATTAGTTCAATATTTATATTTCATTTTGTTTCAGCTTTATTTCAGTTACCGTAAAACCTGAAAAAAAGTTGGCGCTGATATATACTGTAATGCTATTGTGTTATGGGTGTGCCGATTTAGAATCCTAGATTGAGGATCTTTCCCGAACCACTTCACTTCCTATCTTCTCTGCACTGTCCAATCATCATAAGGGAAAAATGGCAAAAAAAATAAAAATAAAAGCATTAAAACATACTTTTCATATTTTTTCAGTTTTTCTAAATATTACTTTTCTAAATTAAATTATTTTCTTTTTCAGTGATATGATTGCAGTTTTCACCAGGCATTTATTAAAAAAATAATAAACAATTGCCACAAATAAACAAGCAAATATGCAAACATCTTTGCCACGACTCAGACAACAGCCTAAAACCTCAATAGCAACACCCTAGTAACCACCCAAACCAAAAACCAATCATAACAATTTATCAATGGAATTAACAATTAAAAAGATATGAACAAGATTATATCTGTAAATTTTGTACTGGCCAGTACACGTTTCTTTAGAAATGTTACATCTATTTTAGTTAGTCAAGGTTATTGTGAAGTGATGTAATATGAGAGTGAACTGGAGCTTTCTTTATGTCAGATTACAGAGCGTGAGCTGAAGCCGGGTGGGTCTGGCATCCCTGTGTCAGACAAGAACAAGAAAGAGTACATTGAACGCATGGTGAAGTGGCGGATTGAGAGAGGGGTGGCCCAGCAGACAGAGAGTCTCGTGAGAGGATTCTATGAGGTATGATGTCATCGGAGTCTGTGAATATTAATGACTCGCGATTGAACGCTGGTTGATCTGAGTCCATGTGACTGCACAGGTGGTGGACGTCCGACTCGTCTCCGTGTTTGATGCCCGAGAGCTGGAGCTGGTCATTGCTGGGACAGCGGAGATTGACCTAGCCGATTGGAGAAGCCATACAGAATACAGAGGAGGTATGTTGCTGGAAGAGATTCAGGTGTTGTTTTACACCAGGATATTATAATGTATATATTACAGCAGGATATCATAATGTGACTTTATCTCTGTCTTTGAAGGTTACCATGATAACCACATAGTGATTCGATGGTTCTGGGCTGCAGTGGAGCGTTTCAACAACGAACAAAGACTACGACTCCTTCAGGTACACCCAGATCTCACGAACAGAATGGGTTTGATAAACTACCATTCAAAAATAAAAACATTATTTTGATTAGCAAAGATGCATTCAATTTACCAAAAGTGACAGTGGGGACATTTATAATGTTTTTAAAAGATAAATGCTGTTCTTTTGAAACTTCTACTAAGCAAACAATCCAGCAAAAAATTTTCACAGTTTCCTCAAAAATATGAAGCAGAAATTGTTTTCAGAATTGCTCGTCATAAGATAAATTTTTTTCTCTCTCGACCCCAATACTTTCCTGTCATCTCTCCACTGTCCTCAAGCACAAAATGCCCATAAATATAACTTAAAAATAAATAAATAAATGCAGCCTTGGTGAGCATAAGAGACTAAGATCAGTGAAATTAGCCAACTCGACATGTACTGTATTTTTTTTCCCCAGTTTGTTACAGGCACTTCTAGCATTCCCTATGAGGGGTTTGCCTCTCTGCGGGGCAGTAACGGCCCACGTCGATTCTGTGTGGAGAAATGGGGCAAAGTGACCTCCCTCCCACGGTATTTCTGAGCATTTTTTATGTCTCGTGTCTCACACAGTGATATTACAGTAACTCACTGTAATTATCATTGTTAACCCACTGTGATTATCATTCAGCAAAATGCCACATTGTCTCTTTATATGTTTGTGTAGGGCTCACACCTGCTTTAACCGCCTGGATCTCCCTCCCTACCCCTCCTTCTCGATGCTCTACGAGAAGATGCTCACTGCTGTGGAGGAGACCAGCACCTTTGGTCTGGAGTGAGCTCCCTTCACAGGAAAAGTGCCATTTGATTTTTTTTTTTTTTTTTTTTTTTCAGTTCTCCACCACCTGGCTTACCATGCAGGCTTCATTCTCACCCTCACTCTTGGCTATGACCTTGGTAACTGGACACTTAGGTGTTTTGTCAAATCTACGGAACTGGAATATATCATCAAATGACTTACTGGGCATGTGCCAACTCCTGCTCTATACTGTATGGAATCAAACTCCTGTGGTAACTGCATTTAATTCCTCACACAAAAAGAGACTTACACATCCACAGAAATCAGAGCTGGAGTCCTGATCACCTGGTTTTGGTTCTCCTGTCTGGACCAGTACATTTTGATCTACGCTGTAGGGTTTTGCCTTTTGTTCTTGAATGAGCTACTTTTTCCAAAGATGTTTCATTACAGTAATGTAGTCACTTTATTTAATATTTGTAGGGTCTGAAGGAATAAACCTGTGATAGTTTTTTTGCTGCAGGGCTTTGTCATGAGCCCCTTTCACACTGCGATTTGTTCCCGGGTCGCTAGATTTAGCACTTTCACACTGCCAGTGATTACCCGGTTTACCTGCTTTCACACACAACCAGTAAAGATCCCGTAACGACATGTGACATCAAGGTGTGACGTGTGTACGAGTCGAAAATGTTAGGCACATTATACTTTCACTGAAGCAAGCAAATGATCTTGGCGTAAGCGCGGAAAATGAGGAACGTTGATCTTTCTTCAAAACACCCGTCAAAAGAGTCGCGCCATAACGCGCATCATCACTTCGACACGGCATTAGATCTGGCTTTTGTTCACACAGCGCTCGTCCCGGGTCGAACCCGGCAATGTTACTAGGTCCTCGTCCCGGGTTCATTGCTGGAATCAATCCCGGGACGTGGTTGCTTTCACACAGAAGGCGACCTGGCAATGTTCCGGCAATATGCCGGGTCGGACGTGCAGTGGGAAAGGGGCTATGGAGATACAGTGTGATGTCAGTTAAGACCAACTTTTTTGGTTTCAGAGGTTTCACTTCGGCGGTCTTGGTTTTGAGAGGTCTGATTGTGGACCTAAATGATATTGATCTTGGCTGCAGCTCTGAAAACACAACTTATTCTTTGTTTCCATCTTTTAAGAGAATGAAAACACACAAAACAGCATGCACACTCTCTTATAGAGATTCTTGCACCAAATGTAGTGGTTGTAGAATAGCAACCTGGCAAACTGAACATCCTAGGTTCAAACCGTGAGCTAGAAATTTCCACTATCACCTCTTGTGCACTTGAGCAAGACATTTATCAGCGGACTGTTCCAGGGGACTGTAAATGTAGTCATCCACTTTGGTTGGTCGACACTGATTAACTAACAAACACCAACACTTAGTACTTTGTTACATGCACACATTTTTTAATCCACTTCAACCTTTTATGCAACCCACAAATGCTACTAAAAACTATGAATGTATAAACACTGATCACCATGTGCAATATGTGCAACAGATTTCTGTGTATCAGGAAAGGTGGATTTTCTCTTAGAGACCATCATAAGGAGACCTATTGCTCTAAACTGTGGAGACAGACACAAACAGTGGCCTTGAAATAATCTTTATTAAAATGTATTGTTGGGTATAGTTAGTAACATGGTGATGTGTGCAGTCCACTGGAGTAACTTAAAACCAGTGCTGCAGTAGTTAAAACCAGTAAAAAAGGCGAACAAGCTTATTCAGGAAAATGAAAGAAAAAAACAAAACAAAAAGAAAAAAGTTATATTTATTGTGTAGGGAGCAGCAACCCAAACTGAAACACCCTTGCTAGGTGGTATGAAGTGTTTTCGAAATAGAACATAATAATGGAATAATCTCTGAGCAGGATTTTCAATTTAATGAATCACAGATAGAAGTTCAACACAAAAATAAAGGATGAAAAGGTCCTCATTTTTTGGGTGACAAGTTGTTTACAGACATGTAATTTTTTTCTGTGGTCCCTTTCCTAAGCCCACACACACACACACACACACACACACACACACACACACACACACACACACACACACACACACATTCAGCAATAAAAGGAAATCACTTATTCACATCATACAAATGCTGATCTGGCCAAAGCACGATTCCTAGGATATGGATTTGTCTTAAAACAGCTCCTTTCTCTATGTAATTGATATTTGGATAAAATACTGCATGCAGGGTCAAAGAAGCAGTACCTGAGTTTGACCCTTAGATGGCGTTGTGTCATAGCTTGATATATTGCATGCTGGAATTAGTGAAACAACACGAGTCCAGATTAGCTTAATTTGCATGAGAAGTTGCTGTTAATCAGGGGTGGGATGGGACTGGGGACATAAGTAAATAAATAAATAAATAATCCATTCTTTTCATACTTCATCTGCACTGCTATTTATGGGTTACAGATTGTGTAAAATGATGCTGATGAAAGAGCCATCACTTGAAAACTGTTGGTGAAAATGTGAACCTGCATGCTTTCCATGATGTGTCCATATTTGTATATAGCTGTAATATATGTATGTCAGTCTTGTCCTGTGTTTAAATTATATTTTGCACTGAATGTACCAGAGATTTGAGTCCTAGTCTGGTCTCTTTTGGTGTTTGTCTTTATGATTTGTGACTCTGCTTTCATTTGTTTGGCAAATACTGGAACTCTTCCCCCTGACACAGTGCTGGCAGATTTAAAAAGTGTTGTTAGGGCCATGACTTACATTGTATCTTTCTGCTAGGCCAATCAAACTGCACATGTCAGCTTACTCAGTTTGTCTTTACATGTTCCAAAGTCCAGCACTTCAGCTGACAACTGAATGGACAAGAAATCCCAAAGATTCAGACCTACAAAGTTCCAGTTCCTCAGCATCTGACAGTATTGCAACGTGCAAAACAGATAAGCAGGAGCTGAACACTCAAACTCAAACCTAAAAAATTACTGTTCACCAAATGCATGAGTAGTAAGCCTTTGTTTATTATGAACAATCAGTGACCCTGAACCACAAAACCAGTTGCATGGGTATATTTGTAGCAATAGCCAAAAATACATTGCATGAAAATTAAAAATCAAAATGACTGATTTTTCTTTTATTAAGTAAAGACCATATTCCATGAAGATATTTTGTACATTTCCTTCCTACCTATATGCATTGCTAAGAAGTTAATTTGGACTATCTATCTATCTATCTATCTATCTATCTATCTATCTATCTATCTATCTATCTATCTATCTATCTATCTATCGTACAATGGGAGAACTTCTAACGATCCTCAGATGACGACGGTGGTGACGTAGCGCTGGCATCAGAGCAGAATTTGAAACGGTGGAGCCGGTGGACAAGAGACGAATCTACGAATCGAAACATGTTTACCTCGGCATGGACTAGTTAGCAAGACAAGTATTTACTCTGCGTTCAGCTTTTTTTCAGAGTTTATAAGACAGTTTGTCCGCTGTTGTCCCCGTTAGAAGAGGAAGAGAGGGTCCGTTCTAAACTTTAGTAGAGTGATTTTGTCTTGCGTTAAACAGTGCTGTCTGTCGTTCGGTGTGTATTTTTAACAAAATGAGCAGTATCTCTTTGTACGTTCGTCTAATTAAAGGACAGAGTTTAATTTGAGAGTTTTAGTGGTATTTTTTAAAGCGCTAACTTAAAAGAGCTAATCTGCGCTAGCTGGAAGCTCTTAGCATCGGTTATCGTGTCCAAATTCAACTAAACTCACTCCACTAAAGCGACTTCATTTATTGTCAGCTCTTTCTGAGAAACCTCGAACTAAACTCTTTTACTAAAGCATTTTCGCGGTTGACTGCGAGAACAACCGTGAAGAGGCCGGAGACAGTGGGTGTTTTTTTTTTCCTGGTAGCGAGTCTTAACATGAGCAGAGTGCTGGTTAAGTTCGAGTAAGCGGTCTGCAGATTGACTGGACACTCGCTGGAGGTGATGGCTCGGAGGAGACTGGACAGTCGCAGTGGATCCTCGGCTCTGCTGTCAGAGATCCACACTCACATCTACACGGATCCTCTGGACACCGTGTTTGACATGAGCCACGTACTGGGCAGGTGTGTAAAATACTCCTCATGACCGAAAAGATGTCTTCTTTTAAGTGTTTCCATGTTTTCTTTAATGTTGTCATAAAGTGTTTATGTATGTTGATGAAGATTGGCGTGACTGCACACATGATGTTAATGTGTGTCTGTAAATATGTGTATGAACGGGATTCTGTTCGGTCGTATCTTGACATTCTTATACTAAAGTACTGGCGTGTTTAATGAAATAAAGTATCCGTCATTAGTAGTTTTAGGGAACTATAGCATGTTTTTGCAGTCTCAATTTATTGCTCTACACATCATTTAATGTCTTTGAGTAACTTGTGTTTATAGTTTGAATATGTATTATTCCAGTTTAGTATCAAATGATTCTTAATATCATTCTGCAGTAGTCAACATATGAAGTGAATTTAAAAAAAGTTTACCAAAGTTGTCCTAAGACAAGAACACATTTTGTTTTTTTAGGACAATGTTGATGAATGGTTTTGATCCACTTCAAATGTTCACTAGTGGAATATGTCAGGTGCCCAAGAAACGTTTCCTATTATTATCAACATTATAATAGGCCTATTGTTTTTGTAGAAACTGTAATTTTTTTTTTTTTTTTTTTTTTTTTCAAGACTTACTAATGAATGGAATATTTAATATACACATCTTAATTGTCACTTTTAATCAACTTAATACATCATTGCTTTATAAAATGTAGTTATTTCGTCTCATTGGGTATGTGCAATGCATGCAGTTGTAATATTTACAGCATCATTACCAATAAGGGAAGATTAATGGTCCCAAATCATAAGGCAACATATGAACGGTCGGAAAGATGTGTTCCTGGTTTATTTTGTTTATTTTTTCACAGAGTGAGTAGGACTGAAGGTTGTCTGGAGTATGGAGTCTGTCCTGCTCCGCTATTCAGGATGGGAAAGCCCTTGCTCATTGAACTGTGACTAATATGTGTGTGTGTGTGTGTGTGTGTGTGTGTGTGTGTCTGCTAAACCACTACACCATGGCTTTGGATTTTGCAGGAAGGAAACCCATGTGGGAACCAGAGCCAGTTTTGTACTGTGCTGTAGATTGTACTGTGAATACTGAGAAAGAGGAAGTGACATTGGTCTCTTCCTCTTTCTCTCACACCATTTGCATACAACCATATTCAGATTTTTTTTATGCTGCTGGCTGTGTTTTTTAACAGGAAACTATTGCACAGTTCACTTACAGTTTTTATTCAGTTTGGTGTGAAGATGTTGTGTTGTTTGTTTCTGTGGAAACAAAGTAATAAATATGACAGTAAATACGTTAATTGTTAATTGGTTTTATGAGATGACAACACGCAAAGTTGTTAAAATAGAGCAGTTTCGTTTTGAGACCATAAGAATGGGGTTTGTTGGTGTTTACTTGCATTGGAAAATACCTTGAAATGTCAGGGATTTTTCCCTGGTCTGGGAGAGTCACAGAAATTATTAAATGCAAAGAAGTAATGGAAAATCAGTATTGATTCTATTCATACGCAGGGTTTTCATTATCATATTGATATACGTAATTCAAAAAATTTGAGGTCTGGGTTTTTTTAATGAAATAAACAGCTACTTCTAGCAAAAGTGACAGTAAATACATTTTAATGTTACAAAGGATTTCAAATAAATGCAGTTTTTCTGAACTTTCCAATCATAAAAGAACCCTGAAAAAAGTGTCATGGTTTCCACAAAACATTAATAATTAGAACAAATGTAGCTCAAATCAGCATATTAAAATTATTTAGAAAGGATATGATACTAAAGATTGGGGTAATGGTTGTATTATATTACAATTGACTGAAATAGAAAACAGTTGTGATATTAATACAATATTACAGTTTTTAGAGGTATTTTTTTTATAGCTTGGTTAGTACATAAGTCGGCCAAACCTTTGATAGGTAGAATATACTTTGTTACAGTTTTGATTTTGACTTTGATTCGGATCCAATATCTACATGGACACAGGTTGTGTGGTATACAGCACAGTATGATACATAATGTATTATAATAAAATCTGTTTACAGTCTGGTCCAAAGAATTGTGGCATGGATTTGATTATATGCTTTATATCCTGATGTCTCACCTGTTCATGTTGTGACAGTAATTGCAGTTTTTAGAGTAAAGACTGGACCACATCAGTCATCTAGCCTGATATTAAGCTGTGAGAACATCTAATGGAGGGTTTGAATCATTTAATAACTATCTGTGTCAGTAAGAGCTTTAGTGTGAATGAGAGAACTGCTTTAGGTGTGACTGATTGGATGCAAACGGTGACATCTTTAAAGGGCATTAAAACATTTCCTCCATTATACTAATTTTATTCTTTCTCAATATTTTTTTCTGTTTCTGTTTGTCTCCCTCAGGGGGAAGTTTGCAGTGGTGAAGAGGTGTGAGGAAAAGGCCACGGGGAAAGTCTTCGCTGCAAAGTTCATCAAGAAGCGGCGACGAGGTCGCGACTGCAGAGCGGAGGTGATTCATGAGATCGCTGTTTTAGAGGCGGCAAAGAACAACCCTCGTGTGGTGAACCTGCACTCGGTGTATGAGACCGATCATGACCTGGTTCTAATGCTGGAATAGTGAGTGCCACATAATCTGTACGCCCAGTATACAGAACAATCGTTGAGCTCAGTACTAAGAATAACTGTGATTGTGTTTGTGCACCAGTGCGGCGGGTGGCGAGATATTTGACCACTGTGTGTCAGAGGAGCTGCTGCCCGAAGATCAGATCATCCGTCTGATCCGACAGATGCTTGAGGGAGTTCACCTGCTGCACCATAGCAGCGTGGTCCACCTGGACTTAAAGGTCAGATGCACGGCTGCCTTCAACACCTAACACCAACAATCTATACTTCTTCTAAAATACATTAGTTTTATTTATTATTGAGTCAATGTTTTTCTTTCATTCAGCCCCAGAATATTCTCCTGACAAGTCTGAGTCCATTGGGGGATATAAAGATAGTGGATTTTGGCTTGGCCCGCAGGCTGGGCTCTTCTGGGGAGCTCAGAGAGATTCTGGGAACCCCTGAGTATGTAGGTAAGGTTTATTCAGTGCCATTCATCTTCAGATTCACACAAATGTCTGTATTCATGGGCTCATCACAACAGAAGAGTTTCATGCTCGGTGAACATTTTTGTTTATTTTGTTTTAATGCTATATCCAGCCCCTGAGATCTTGAACTATGAACCGATCACCACAGCAACAGACCTCTGGTGAGTCTTAATCTTTTTCATCAGGTGTTTCAATAGACAGGGTTCCCACAGGGTCATATCCAGACCTGGAAAAGTCATGGGACATTAATACAGTTGTAGAAGGTCATGGAAATTTCACTGGTCATAAGACAGTTTTCTGTTCATAATGATAGTTCATGGAAAACTCTGGATGTAGTGAAAAGTCTGGCCATCACATGCTCTGTTCTGCAAAGTAAAGGAACAATATATACTACTGTTCAAAAGTTTGTGTCAGTAAAATATTTATAAATGCAGGAAGGATCCATGGCTGTATTTAAAAATAAAGTAAAATTATAAAACATCATTAAAAACATTATTATTGTGAAATATTATTGCAATTTTGAAAAGATTTTTTAAAATGTAATTTATTCCTGTGATGGTAAATCTGAATTGTCAGCATCATTACTCCAGTCTTCAGTGTCACAAAATCCTTCAGAAGTCATTCTACATGCTGCTTTGGTGCTCAAAAACATTTCTTATTAACATCAATGTTGCTTAATTTTATTAATATGAGCTAGAATGCGGTAAGCTAAAATGTGCTTTGAAACCATCTAAGACCAGCATGATCAAAAGCAGCTGAGGCAGCAGCAAGATGGTCTGATACTAGAGGCAAAACACTTTGTGCTAACAAGAGATATTTCATGCTTGGTGTCATATGTTGTTGTTAAAGCTGGTTTTTAACTGATTGTGTGTCTGTTGAAATCAGGAGTGTGGGCGTGATCGCCTATATGCTGGTGACAGGAGAGTCTCCATTCGCTGGCGAGGATAAACAGGAGACCTTCCTCAATGTATCCCAGGTGAACGTGGACTACAGCAGAGAGGTTTTCTCAAGAGTTTCTGAACTGGCTGTCGACTTCATCCGGAAACTGCTGGTCAAAGCACCAGAGTGAGTCTGATTTTAGACAGTTAGAGGAAGTGAAGCTTGTTTGCCAAGCTCAGTGCTGCGCAATATAATGAACGCTACTGCTTCTAGATGAAGAGTCATATGATAAGTGCTTTGGGAAACTCCTTCAGAGCGGTTATTATTCAGGGTCATTCCATTTTATTATGCATAACACAGTTTCAGAAATGAAGTCATTTCAATAGGCTTACAAATTAACTTGTCCAATGATCACTCTTATATGGCTCAAAGTACTTCCTGGATATTGACTTTCCCCATTGCCTTAGATTGTATAGCTATTGGTTATCACAAAGTATAAAGTCCAGGTTTCATTTTCTTTTAATTTGTCTTCAGACATTCACACATTTGCAGAAAACATTTAAGCCTGTAAGCAACTGAGATTAAATGAGGTCAGACTGTTAAGCAAAATTGGCAGGAAAAAGTTTGGTATAATAGATTTCCACTTGCTGTTATCAACTAATTCATGTACTTTGATGTTATTATTACTCTTTACTGTTTCAGCATAATAGTATCAGAATGTTTTCCATTCAGCCACATCTCAAAGTCCTTTTGTGAATTCTCCTCTGCTTTATCAGGGATCGTCCCAGTGCAGCCGATTGTATGACCCATCCCTGGCTGTGGCTCCATTATCCAGGTTCTGATCCGATCCCCATGACCCCACGCACTCCCCGGGAAAGGAGTTACGGTGGCAAGTGGTCCGCGCCACCCGAGGATCCCGAAGACAAAGAGAACATTCTGGACTCGCCGCACACCAAGAGGTTTCGTTTTGAGGAAGACATGTCAGCCACCGGCGACGGTGACCACTTGTGCTGATCCAAAAGGGAGACACACTCAATAGCATTTTGTTCCTTGTTGTTGGCCCCCACACAGCACCAGCAAACACGCTTCTGTCCTAATGCTGTTTTCAACATCCTCTGGCCAACAAAAAGGGCCAAATCTAGTGTAACGTTAAAGAGTGAGAATCTAAATATCTATGTTGCTGTCCTGTCTCAAGATGCCTTTTCCTGCCATCTTCGGGTTTTAAATTATTCATTTAAATATTTTAATTGCCATTCAGTATCGATTGAATTTTCTGCTGATCTCAACACTATTTCTATTACTGCACTTAAGGGATTTTCAACAATAAGGGATTTGAAAAAGACCGTTTTCTGCTTTGCGTCTCAACATCAGAAAGAGTTTGTATGATTCGACTCTGTTAATTGCGATGGTCTCTGTTAAAAAGGTTCAGTGCAGGAATGCTCTCGGTGTATTGGTGCGTGTTTTGTCTTGCATCCTCAACTTCTCGTGGCATTGACACATTCGTGGGCTCCATAAAAATGTGACTCAACTCAAACACGCACAACACACCCTCTGGATTACACAAATATGTGTTTGTATTGGTCACCGAACTTCCTCCCTGATAATGACTAAAGAAATGCAGGAAAGCACTTAAACCCGCTATTGTATGCGTTTGTGTCACTAAAATAAGAGAAAATATTTGTAACCGCTTTAAATTGAGTAAATCATCTGTATCTGTTTTAAAATTATCTTTGTTTTAAATATTTCCTTTTTTATTGCCAATTTATTGCATAATAAACTATTATTAAGCAAGATTCTAGCATGGCAGGCGCCTAATATCTCAGTGCCTGTGATGGTTTATGGTTTATACATGATCTTGAAATGACAGTTTTTATCTATGCACCGATTTGAGGTAACTCAGGGTTTTTGTTGCCTTGTTTTGTACAGGAGTTTCTAAACTAATGCTATTAACTGATGGAGGGTTCAGCCTTGTTCTCAGGGTTAGCTGTAACTGCACAGTTTACCAGTGTATATTTCTCCAGTGCCTTTGTGTGCATTTTTGATTTCTATGCTTGAACCGAGCAACCTGACTTGATCTTCTGTATTACTGGCGCAGCACATTAATGTGGATATATTCTTGTTAATGTTTATCCTGTTTTAATTGACATACTGGGACACCCTTTAGACTGATGGCCTGTTGTGTTTAAAGTAAATTATTTCTATGTGCTTTTGGTTATGGAGATGTATATGTATTCAGTGGGATTTAGAAAGGAGAACCGTGTTAAAAGCTATATTTATGGTCTTGGATTAGGTAGGGCATGAAAGGATGGGTTATCAAAGTTGGCTGTTATTGTCAAAATGATATGCTTATGTTCGGATAGTGAAGCATATTTGGTTGTGATGAAGGTACATGGTGTGAATTCTGGAAGGAAGGCAATGAATGTTAGAATATTGTGGTGGAAAGGCTTCTGCACATAAGAAAGTGTGTAGTAATGAAACAAATACAACTAGATCAGCTTAAGGTGTATTGGTGTAATATTTAGTTGAGTGGCTGTTAGAACTGGAAATGTAAGTATTGCAGAATTCTTAAGGTCGAGCCCTTTCTCCTTTCTCCTTTTAAAGAGGTGTGAAGAGCTCATGTGTGTTTGCGTGCTCAGGGCCTTACGCTTTCCCAGAGATGTCACCAGTCTGCAATCATAATAGAGCTATTGTCTCCTAAGATGAGAGGCTCTTGTCACGGTCGTGTGCTGGCTGTGTGACATCATCTTAAAGAAAAACTTGAATCTATTCCTTGCCTGGGAAACAGCCTCAATAATGTTTAAGGGCCATGAGGTATTTGATGCTGGAATTCAATAGAGAATAGACTGGGCTTTGGAGAGCATTTCTGAGCAGTCACTGTGGTATTTGCAGAAAGCTTGTGACGAACTTTCTCGATTTTCTTTCTATCTAAGGCAGGATTAAACTTAAAACTGATAATTGTAGATATTTCATTTCATCATGAAAACTGTGTATTTTGAGTTCTGTGTACCAGAATAAATGATGCTCAAATGATTTACACAAATTATAATAAAGCCATTGACAGTCGAGTGTTGTAAAGGATGTACCCTTAAAATAGACTTTGTATGTTGTTGATTAATGACTCATAACATTTTCAATTTTTTTTGTAAAATGAGACATCCCTCATACAACACCATCGATTTATTTAAAATTTCCTAGCTCTGGCATGCGTCATCTGGCCATTTTTCCCCTCATATTTTCCATGAGAATAATACAAATGTATATGTATGTACTGTATGTGCATTTGATGTTGTAACTTTCCCTCAAACTCATTTTATGTCAACTTGAGACGCATTATTTAAATTAGTACTTAAAAATATATATAATTATTATTTCTAAATAAACAGATCACTCAAACATTTCAACATTTTTATTGAGTCACATCAGCCTGGAATGACTATGAAGCAGGAAGTACATTCATCGCATTACATTGAGGATATTGCAAAAAAACCACGTTCAAACAAGAGAACGAGCCAAATAAAGTGCGCCACCTACAGTCTTCTGAGATTCAATACTGGAATCGTTTAAAATGCTAACCATCAAGCAGTCTATTAAGCATTTCACTAACGTCAGTAAATAAAATATTTTAAATTATTATTATTATTTTTTTTTCCATCTAACCAAAAATATATTCTGTACATTTGATTCTAATGGAAGATCCTTGGATTTTTGTATTTGATAAATAAAATTTAACACCAAATATTAAACATGAACGTCTGATAAATCCACTGATGAAAGACTATAAGCATAAGCAGGCTGCTTAAGGAAATACTTTTTTTTCTTTTCTTTCAAAAGTATCCATAATTAATAATGGATACATACTTGAATAAAAATCCATGCTTTTTAATTTAACAACATAAATGTATTAATAAGCATTTTCAGATTTCTCTTGAGGTTTTTTTTCTATGCTGTGGGAAATGAGAGCCCTTTGAATATAAGGGAGGTGATGATTTTACAAGCATATCTGCATTCCAAACAGACTATGTAAAAGAAATATCATACTTTATCAGACAGAGCTGATGTAGTTAGATGCAACAGGCAATGAATAAGGCTTAATGTCAGGCAGTTAAAAGTTTTTCAAGGTTGGTCATTAAGCTTCAGTCTTCTCTTGTATTTTATGAGTGTTTTGTTGGCAGCATACAGTTATTCTTTCAAAGCCTAGAAACTCAAAGCTCTTGACTAACTGATATATCATCTACTCTGATAAGAATACATTCCATGTTAAGACTTGTGAGAGCACAGATCGAGAAGAGTCAGAATTCCTGAATCACCCGGAAGTGATTCTCGATGGATGCTGGCTCATCCTCAAAATGTAGTTTCTGGCTAAGACAAGCGCCCAGATCCTCCAGAGTCTTTATAAAGCTGCGGTGCTCTCGCCCAACCCATGCCCTCATTGGGTCACATACCTCATATGGAGTGACATGGGCGTGGATAGCCACCCCGCTGGAGGCCAGCTCACCCAGAGCACACTTATCGGTCACCCATGTCTCACTGCCCCCAGGGTGTCCTCCGTCCAGCCAGTACATATCTGAAACGCTATCCAAAAACAGCCTCAGTTCTGGATTTGCTCGAGCTCCAGCCAGCTCATACACTATCTGATTGAGAACAACACATCCTTTACTGAAGCCCACTATGGTGAGGGTGAAACCTGCAGGCAGGGGAACAGGGGTGGATGTACCACTAAGAGGGGGTAAGGGGTTTGAGAGGCCAGCCCGCTGCATGCTGTGACCCAGGAGTGCCCTCAGGTGGCGAACGGCTCCGTAGTCTGGAGAATGTTCTGGTGCTCCAAATAGGTTGCTCTCTACAAAGTTCTGATAGCAGCTGAACTTATGTAGGTACATTTGGGATGCGCGGATGACCCAGATATTGCAGCCAGGGAAACGTTTACCCAGGATGAGGGCGACACGCTCCAGACTCCAGGACATCCATGGGGTAGCATCAGGCTGGAGGGCCATTTCCTGCTGAAAGTTCTGCATGGTGGATGAGAATGAGAAAGTTGCATATGAAAAGGAGATGAATAGTCAAGTTTAACAAACTGAGTCCTAGCAGTCCTATATATATATATATATATAAATAAACACTTTGAAGCAAAATCACTGTACCAAAGTATTTATGACTTTTCTGGTCATTCATAATTTCTGTTTTATTTTTAGATTGCTTTTTCTGAAAATTTAGAGAGCCATTTCTCACCGATTAAAATTGTACAGCTGCACCCGAACATAATGAGAATTTTTATTTAATATAGCAATTTCCATGACTTCAGAAAATCGACCAATTTCTGTACATTTAAAATTTCTGTGTACACAATTCAGGTATAATTAAGTTTCTACTAACATTCTTCTAGAACAAAATAGCAGGACTTAATGTACATGTCTTTTCATTAATCTGAAAAAGAAAAAAAAAAAGTTCCACCATAGCAATAACTTAAATTTTAAAATATATTAAAATAGAAAACAATTATTTTAAGTTGTTGTGTTTCGCAGTGTTACTTTATTACTTTATTTATTTATATACATTTTTTTGTAAATACAGTCTTGGTGAGCATAACATTTATTTTATTTTTTTCCCCTCCGAAACATTACCAATCATTTTTTACGTTATCTTTTTTCTCAAAATAAAGGCTTAACCAGAATATAAACTTGGAAAATACTGTGCTTAAAGAAACAGTGAAATATGAGCATCACTTCAAGTCTAAAGGATTTCAGAAATCCCCAGTAACCTGTCTTGAAGTGGTGTGCATATGTGCGATAACTAAGCAGACTTCTGCAGTATGTGTCCTTAGCCTGTTTCAATGTCTCTAATGAAAAACTAAATATAGATCCAACCCGAAGCTAAACTGCTATAGGCATATTTTGGATCAAATCAAAAACGGTGTAAACAGTATCTAATTCCTGACAGTGTTGAGGTCTTTCCCAAGACATTGTTGATTACAAAGGCCATCTAAAGCAGGGCATGCAGTCAGTGGTACTGATGACATGCACCAACCTGAATGTCTCCAGGAAAGAAGACTACGTGATTGTTGCCTTTCTGCAGGTCCTCTGTTTCGTTGTCGCATGTTCCCTGTGTTCCCCTGGCAGGTCTTAGGAGCAGAACGTCATTTACGCGGTTCTGATCGTAACCGGGGACTGAAGTCAGGCGGCGGAGCGCGGGCGCAGCAGCGGAGGTCCCGGGCCCGCACAGCCCCGCCGCGGCACTCATCTTCTTCGCTATAGCAGCTAGCGATAAACAAGCCACAACTGATCGGATACTTCCCATAAGATAAAGGATTATGTAGCGGCGACTGCGCGACCTGGAGCAGCATGAAGACTGGAACCATCACTGCAAAACCAGAGCAAAGAATAACGCCCCATGATCCGAACTAATCCAATGGGCATTCAGACGCCAAACTTGAAGCTTAAAATAAACCAAAAGTTTCAGGATAATGAAATATGTTTGGTGTATAATTTGCTCATATTAAACGCCGCCGAGTTCGGGAGCGTCAAACTGTGACGCCGGTGCGCATGCGCGGAGTCCGGGCGCGTTCATGAACAGCGGAAGCGCTGATACATAACGCATTTGGATTGACTGCTTGAATAGAACACTGTAGTGTTCTAATTCGGCACAGTTATGTTTAATCTACTGTCCAAAAAGACATTATTTTTAAACTTCAGGAGGCGGAATCTTGCCAGGAGTCCTGACTCTTGTCGGTTCGATCGGTTCTTTTGAACAATTCGCGTCAAACAAACGGTTTCAGCGATTTACAATATGCGTCATATTGTCTCTTATATGGCAAGAAACATTACAGGCTCTAATGTTCTACAGGCACTATTTTATTAGTTTTTTTTTATGCTGTATGTTTCAATTTGCTGCAACCATTGTTCAGCTAATAAAACCCTAATAAAAGGTAAATTTGAACCCAAAAATTTTACTTAAATTAATTGTATTATATCTTTGTTAAAATCGTTTAAATATAATTATATTCATAAACGACTTGTTTGAGTGCGTTTTATTTATTTATATTTTTCCGTTCAGACAGTTTTTTTTAAAACGGTTCAACTGATTTTTTGAACAGTTTCGACTCAATAGAACGATTCGTTCATGATTCGGACGTTAGCGGAAACAGCTGCTGGGAGCAAGAGCATGTGAGCTGTTCTGGAGTTGCACGCCTTCAAGTAACATATTGTCCGTGAAAAACAAGTACGAAGTGTGATTGTCAGTCAGTTAAGAAAAAAAATATCTGTAAATTATCTACTCTGCCTCATTGTAGTAGCTACGGGCATGCTAAACTTTGGACTATTACTGTTGGACAGAAACTGATCAATAGTCACAGTGTTGTCCAGCGTTTATCAACTTAGAAGACACTTCAAACGTCAAAGTAAATTTCGTCGTGAAGATTAAAAAACAAAACAAATAGAACTCAAATGCTCATGACATTTCTGTCAACTAATTAAACATATCCCAACTTTATCTGTTAAACATTAATGAGTGTTGTTAAGGAAGGTTATGAAGTGTTACGTCCCTGAGTTGACTGAGAACCTGGTTTGGTCTGTGGGCCAGTAAAGGTTTAAAGTATTTCTGCTTTCTTGAGGGATGTCCTGTTCTGCTGTGGGGCGACGGCTGGTTGCATGTCTCCTAAACATCTCAGAAGCTCGGAGAAGAGACCTGGTGGAGACGGTGGCTAGATCAGCCATCACTGACACACTTGGTGAGACCATGCATGCATGGTTTATATTGAAGAAAATTAGCCATTCATTTCTTTAAGATGGATTCAAAATTGTAATTAAACTATATTTAAAGTCATTGGGAATATTTTTGTTCCATGCCATTGCACTGAGTTGATGACAAAACTGTCTGGATCTGTCCTTCAAAAGGAACAAAGCGTGAAGGCATCACAGTGCTTAACATCTTCAATGATGTCGACTACAACCGCTCTGTCATTACTATTGTTGCAAGCATTGACCTAATAAGTGAGTTGCCTGCTCTTCCTTCCTAGATTTTTTAATAAATGTCCAGTTGCGAGAACAGTTGCTTTGTTACTAATTGTATCAAAGAGGCTATTCTTTATTGTCATCCATTTTAGGGGAGGCTGTATTGTCAGCTTGTGAGCGTGCATGCTCTCTGATTGACATGAATGTCCATGAGGGCATCCACCCGTGTATGGGTGCAGTGGATCTGGTGCCTCTCTATCCTCTGGGGGAGGAGGTGGGCCTTGAGGAATGTGGAAAAGAGGCCCAGGGTATGTGGCCATGCATGTAAATAAGACATTTAAATGTGTTTTCTGAATCTCCAGGTTGCAAGGTATAAAAACAGTTACAATGTAGTCTTAAAGTATACATAAAATAGAAGAAAACCGCACAAACATCATTAGTTATTTTGGGGTGAACATTGCATATTGATAGGGATCTATTATTATTATTTGAAGAATTTAGATTTGTGTCAGTGTCAATATGTCAAGTGATTTTTATTATATGTACCTTAAAGTGTTACACTGCTGTTTTCTTTCTTTGTGTAGCTTTAGCCACGGCTCTAACGGAACGAGTCACGGGCACCAGTGTCTTTTTGTTTGGATGGGCTGATTCTCCTCAGCGACGAGGTCTGGCTAAGAGGAGGAAGGAGATTGGCTGGTTCAAAAAGGTCTTTGATATGTCAACCATCCAGCCAGATTTAGGTCCACAGCCCACAAGGAAATATGGTGTGACAGGTAACTTTAAAACCTACAATTATAAAATATCGAACATAAATGAAACATTAAGGTCGATTTTGCATCACAATAAATGAATAGACCACAAAATTTGGGTTCCAGAAGTAAAAATCTAACGTTTTTCCAAGAATGGGACAAGTTTGTAATATATAGTATATTTTTTTGTTGCAACTATCAGCATGATTTCATTAAAACTAATATAAAAAAACTTTGAAAAATTCTACATAACAAAATAATACTATTAAATAGCTTAATTCCAAGTGATTGGACTATTGTTTATATTTGGGTATACATTAATAGTTTGCAATATGTGTTTTGTAAAAAGATATGATTGCTTTTTGATTAACAGGTTTAATTCAGGCCTTTTTGACCATATTGACCGAACGATCCATTTAAGAGTGTTTCGGTTATCTGAATTACTATTCAAACCCTCACTAAAAAAATAACATTTATCTAATCTGCAGGTGTTGGAGCCTGCCCCTATGTCATGAACTGTAATGTGACCATTGATACCCAAGATCTGGCCGTGGGCCGAATTGTGGCTTCTGCAATCCGTGAATCCAGTCCTGGCGGTATCCCTGGAGTTCAGGTCATGGCTCTACCACATGAAGGTGCTGTGGAGATCGCTTGTAATGTAGAGAGCGTTCAAGGTGGGCCTTCGCCTTCATGTTATGGTGAGGAAAAATGGCCAAGGTTTACCATTGGAGGGCAAAACTTCTGTCATGCTCCAGCCTCACTAATCACGTCACGAGTAGCAGAACTGGCTAGACAGCATGGAGTGGCCATCAAGGGTACGGCCCTGGTGGGCTTCACCCCATGTGAGTGCCAGAGACTGGCAGAGGGAGCACTCTCAAATGGCATTGGAGAGTTCTGGAAAGAGCTGCAGCGTGTGCACATGTGAACAAGCCAAAAGCTTTCACCTCTGTGCTAAATTGCAGACTAATCAATGGTTAATTAGAGGGTATTAATTGAGTCATCAACAACTTACCTATTTGTTTACAAGAACAGTGCTTAAAGGTATATTTTAGCCAAAAATTACAAATCTTTCATTATTTACACACGCTCATGTCACTCCAACGCCTATGTGTCTTATTGTCCTTCTGTGAAACACAAAAAAGAATTGTAGGAACAGTGGTAGCCATAAACTACACATTGTGTAGACAAAAACACTGGGACATTTTTCCAAATATCTCCTTTAGAGTTCTACAGAAGAAAGTAATGCAGGTATGGAATGACATGAGGGTAAGTGAGTGATGACTGGATTTTCATTTAGTAGTCTTCATTAATAATATTAATTTGGTTACAGTGTGAATTTCAGCTTTCAATTAACTATCATCTTATAAAAGCCTGAATAATGATTTATCAAATGCTTCGGGTCAGTTTATGTTGATGAAAAAAGCCCACATTCTGGGTGTAATTTAGTTTTGATCAAATAGGACAAGCATAGTCATTCTTAGGGTGCCTTATATGTTAATGGGTAACGTAATTATTACTTGTTTGGAATATATTTTTAATTCCTAAATTTGCAGCAGTTCTGTGTGTGAATGTAAAGGTTTTAATGCCATCATTTGGGATCATTAACCGTACTTATTCATCACATGATGTTCTGCTCATAGGTGTATATAATTATACAAAGGGTAATTAGGCCAGGGCAGTTTGAGGAATCCTCTCCTATTGCTCACATACTAAATTACACATACTGTTACAAAAATGCATTGGAAGAATATCAAGGCTGGCAAGTACAGACAGCAACAGGAACTCTTATTTCACAAGTTGCTAAAGATTGACTTCAGTGATATTTTTCAGAGGAACAAGAATTCCGCTAAACATGTTTTGAAAACATTCACACAAGTTTGTGCTTGACTGAGCTGATTATAAAACCTAAGCATGGGATTCCTGACATTATATTATTGCTTCCATCTGGAAGAGAAATATACTGTCAAAGATAGTTTTATGCAAAAAGACGGTCAAATTAAATGTAATGTGGTGCTTTAAACACAAGATTCCATCTGTTTTTTTTTTCTCACCTGTAAACATTTCACTTGTGCTGCACCAGTGTTGTCAAATATCAAAAACTATCTAGATGGCACAGAAAATAGTAATGGGGACAGAAATCACTAACTACATTAGTGATGAGTTCAGGCAGTCCACATTTGGAACATATTAAAATAAAAATGGCACACTCCAAGCAGCTGCAAAACTATTACTGAAGCCACAGTTTTGATTTTATGGAGTTGGATTGCCGTGACCAGGGGCCTGTACCATGATGGTAGCTGAACAAATTCAGAGTTAAAGGATTACCAAACCTCTCCAATCCACCTTTGTTGGTACCATGATGCTGTTCATCAACTTTCTTTGTCAACTCAGGCTTTGATCCTGAGTTTGTGGAGCGTGTGCACATGAATGTGTGACATCACTGGCGAACGGCCAATCACGAGCTTTGCAACACAAAGCAAGCTTGATTTACCTGGTGGGAGAGACCCAGCGAGATTCTAAACTGAAGGTTAAAGGTTTTGCTAAAGGTTAAGAGATTGAAGAATATGGCAAATTTAAACCTCATATGAAATATGAAGGAGGACAAATAAAATAAATAATCTTGCTCTATCGGTGCAGTGACGTGAAACTTGTTAACTTAGTTTATACATTCAAAAATATATAGTGATAGAGCCTCGAACATATAAGGTGAGATTTTTTATTTTTTTTTAAAGTGCAATCTATCGATACTACAGTTTATTTATATTACATGATCTTTATACATTAATATTTATTTTAAATAAATGATTTATAATAACTGTTAACCTAAAATTGATTGTATGTAAAATATAATTATAATATGAATCACAATAATTATATAAATCATAAAATTACTCAGTAATTATTATTAAAGCCAGACTTCTATTTTTTTTTATTTTTGAGTAATAATGACCTTTAATTTGGAGCAAGATAAACTGGAGTGACTTTGTGTAAGACGTGTCACTTCTCTAACATCTAATTGGTCCAACTTCAGTTTGCTTCAGCAGGTTAGTGACTTTGGCAATGAATGCCGCTAAAAGCCAAGCCACTTACGTGGTACCTAAAACCCAGGATTGGTGCAAATTAACCTGAAACTTACATGGCTAGCCCGCTAATCTAGCTTCATGGTACAGGTCCCTGGTTTATATAATGATATAAATTCCCATGTGACCCTGGACCACAAAACCAGTCTTAAGTTGCTGGGGTAGATTTCTAGCAATAGCCAAAAAATACATTGTATGGGTCAAGATTATAATTTTTTGTTTTATGCCAAAAATCATTAAGATATTGAGTAAAGATCATGTTCCATGAAGATATATTGTGAATTTTCTACTGTAAATAAAACCGTAATTTTTGATTACTAATATGCATTGCTAATAACTTCACTTGGACATCTTTTAAAGCTGATTTTCTCATTATTTAGATTTTTTGCACCCTCAGATTCAAGATTTTCAAATAGTTGTATCTCGTCCAAATATTGCCCTATCCAAACAAACCATACATCTATTAAAAAAAAAAAAAAAGTACACTTAAGACTGCTTTTGTGGTCCAGGGTCACGTATAAGATACATACATCAACAACACCATACATCAAAATTGTACAACCTGTAATCAGGTATCAATGCTGTAATGCACTGATGTTAATCCTATTTAAAGTTCAGGAGATTTCAAACACACACATGCGCAATGTAGTACATGCTTAAATCGCAAGCATGAATCACAAAGTAAATTAACACCATCATAAAGAAACTCACCAAGCCACCAACACAAAAATGGAGTGCATTTTACACTTAATCCAGCTGTTTTTCTTGACAGTAAACCCCTGACTCATATTTTAATAGTGCTGATAAACTAACCACAATCACATGATCTGGCAAAAAATTATCAATGAAAAGCAATGCTATTAAATTTTCGTATTAGACCAGATCTTAATACAGTCATATCGCACAATCCATATTTAAGGAAATCAATGGATCTGGGTCCTACATTGGCACTGGAAATATAAAAACACCCAGTAACATACTTTACCTGGCAGCTTGATTATATATAGTTCTGCCATCATTCTCTCAGCAGAAAAAAGTTGGGTGCTAGACCGCAAAATGGGGAAAAATTAAGTCCTATCAGGGTCTAACTTTTAAGACAGAAATGTTAAACATTCTACCCCGTGCACAAGCAACACTACTGAGCTTACTGAAATAAAACATGTAGCTGCAGATGTAACATTAAATGTCTGTATAACAAAACATACACAAGTGTAACAGTATAAGAATATTTCGGTGTAGTCACATTGCACTCTATAAAAGGCAATGGTCTTATTCAATGTACATGCCACTCAAAAGATCAAGTAGAACAATTGCATCCACAGGGATTAATTTCAGAATATTTTGTTCTTGATTTATTCCTAATTAAATAATCCTAAGTGTTCAATCAAACCATCACCTTTCCTTACACATGGTCACTTCTGGTAATTTTTTTGGCCAAAGGTATGAGTAGAATCCATATAATCGTCAGTCACTTTGAAGTTCACTAACCAATTTGCAACAGCAGTTAATAATTCCTGAATCACATGACAATGCATTCACTATAAATTAAAAGAAGAAAGTGCATTGAGTGTTCAAGTAGGGTGTATAGTTCAACACATTTAGGGAAAGGAAATAAACGGTGGGCCACTGAACCAGCACTCAATGGGCAAAGAGAAGAGTGTGCCAACTGTAACAAGTTGAATTCTTACCTTTCATTATAAACAATCATACTATGCAAATATTGCCAAATGACAAAGCAAAAAGCACATGTGGTAAAACAATAGCATTGAACCTCGTATCTCTTGCTTGGCAGTATTGGTTTGCGTATTGAATAGATAGTTTTTGGAGGGATTTTACGAAGGAGTGGGAAGATGGAAATGGTTTTGCAGTCTCATCTCTTTGAAACCCTTCTTGGGTCCCTGCCATTGCTAATGGTAACTGTGGGTTTGGGTGGAGCAGGGGGTCCTCCTGCAGTTACTGGGGGTGGTCCATTGCCTGGAACACGCCCATTTGGTCTTCCTGGAGCCCCAAAATTGGGTTCTCGAGGCACAGGTGCAGCACTGTTATTGGGAAATACTAGCACAGTACCATTTCCTGTTGGACAAAGAGTTCAAGAACGTGACAGACTTAACATAAGAGACACCATGATAAGAGTTACAGCTGTTAGTCTAGTTGCATAATTAAGTAGACATTTATCAAAAGCAACTTACAGTACGCCAACGGTAGGTACAAAAAGGAGTGGGATCTAATTTCTAACATTCGTTAGCAGATCAGATTCCAAACATAAAGCTACGACTAATAAAATCAGCATTGGTTACCTTAGTAGGACTGACTGCAAGAAGCACTAGCCATATTTGCTTACCTGTCTGCGCAGGAGTACCTGCATTTTGATTTGGTGGAGAATTTCCCCGCTGTTCTTTGCCCTATTGAGAGGATGAGAGATAAGACACCATTGTGTTGACTTTAGTCAAAAACCAACACCTCCTGTTATGCAGTTTAATGGCTCAATATTTGACTGTGCAGCAGAAGTCAAACCAAATATGTTTGCTTCTGCATAAATTACTTCTACATTCCAATTTATTTGTTCCAAACAAAGACTTTGAAATGAGGTAGAATAAAAAACAAGCAATGTTTTTCCATAATAACTAAAGCAAATTTATGCTTGCAAATAACTAAAAGGAAGTACTCATTGAGGCATTACACTGGAGGTGCCATTTTGCATAAACAGGAAGACTGCACTCACCGTCTTGTTCTGCTGGTTAGCTTGTGCTAGCAGCTCTGGATTTGGTTCACTGAAATTAGGAACCTCAGAATACACCATACAGAACCTGTGAAAAACAATAAAATATAAAATATGCTTCTAATGACTTTGCATTTAAACGATTGCCTTTGGTAGTAGAGACTTGCATTCAAGGTGAACGTTATCGGTTAATGTATTCCCAGAGAATCAAGCATGACCTTGGCATTGCTGGTGCCATGCTCTCCTGTTTAAGCTACAGAAACACTTACAAAAAGTGATTCAAGGCTAGGTTTCCATATAACAAATGTTTGTGTGCGTGTGTAGAGAGAGAGAATTTCATGTGATGATCAAGGAGACAACGGCTGAAATGACCAGTGCTCTCACCTTTTGCCTAGTACATCTGCAATGTTTATGATCATAACTACCATTAAATTTGAGTAAAAGTATAAAATCCAAACTTCTCTCACTACCGTCCAGGGGTCTGGAATAATGCTCCTGGAGGGCCACTTAATTGGCTTTAAATTGGGTTGAAACTAAAAACTGAAAGTCACTCTCCAAGAACAAGACAGGACACACATGCTATTGACATTTCCATTAATTTCCCAGGCTTGGAAAGCAAGAATATTAAAACTGAGAATTAAGGATTCCCATGACCATGGAAAACCCCAGATTTTGACCATTTACTGATCACTCCAAACAATTGCTTAAAGAAATCATGCAATTTATTGATTCATCATCAGTCACTAGATTTTGGAACCAACACAAGGGTTAATCACCATTTCAATGAATCTGTCAAGTGGACATGGTTATTGCCCAGTGCTGATAAATCATAAAATGATGAACGTGGCAAGTGATTAGATTGCACTTTATATATTGTGAGAGGCAATATTTAATACTCACTCTCCTATTTTCTGTAAGTCTCCTCCCCTTCCAGTGTACAGTGTGAGGCACCCCTTCCACATCGAAGCATACCTAGCCAGAAACATAGACATATTGAAGTTAAAACAAACATATCTGAATGCACTAGGTCCATAAGCCTTAATTCATATTTATTTATCCCTTGTACACGGTTACCACTTGCATCACTGTTATTGATGCGGAGCATTCTAGAGCACTTTGAGTATGACAACCACACAAGGGGTTTAAAGCAGCTAAGGTCTAAAAGAACTACACAGACAGACAGGAGGTGATTCGTACCCTCTCGTGAGGCGGATGATGTCCCCGGGCTGGATGAGGCTGCCCAGCTCATCCCACACAGAGATGGCGATGCTGCCGCTCTTATCCGCCACCCTGCACGAGCGCACCTCGTGCCCGTCCTTTGTCTTCGTCACCCGACCTGCGCGTGCACAGGAAAGTTCAGTCAAATCTCAGCTTTAACAAAACTACTAAAAACACACAAATTATTGCGTTACACGACGGCAGACGCATGAAAACCCAAAGATACAAGAACAGAGCAACAGTGAGGTCGAGCGCAACGTTAGACATGTTAATCATGAACGTTAGCACGGAGGAATTAGCTACTCTCGTGCTAATAAACGGTCGCGAGGGGCACAGCTGTGAATCCACTTACCGATTTCCAAAACTATAAAGACGATATTAAGGTTTTTCGATCCGGCCTTTACATCTTTAATCAACATCACAGCTTCGTTGGAGATAATCGACATTTCTGAGGGCTGAGGTGGAGGCTAGCACACCGGCTAGCGAAAACACAGCACTGTGAGAGGATTTCTTGATCTAAAGCTAAATCTGTGCTATGAGTGGGTTCTTATATTTGCCAAATAAACTTCACTTGGCAAATAAACTTGGTTTACAAGACCGTTTTGTAAAGGCTGGTGTGTTTCTAGCGTAACATTTGAGGCAGTTGGTTTTCACACTTCAACATCGAGCTAAAGGAAAGAAAGTAAAGGGGGAAATAATTTCCTCCTCCACTATTAAAACTACTCGTATGAAACACTCAATTCGTTTTCCAGACAGATATTTTAGACTTCATCCTTTCCTAAACCTAAAGAAAAAAAAACGACTCCAAAACTTCACTTCCAAGTCCGTCTTTGCTCAAAATGTCTAACAGCATCCAGATTGGTTTATACTGAGTCACGGTCTTTCTGTTAAACTACACTATCAGTACACGACGTCAAGTTAACAAATAGCTGTTAAAGTGGACGTTTCTTTACATAAACTTGCCGGTTATGTTGCGGGTTACGTTCAAAAGCGTGTCAGTGAGTTCAGTCACACACACTGCCAGTCAAACTGAACACTAACGCCTCTTCCACACGAAAACCATTAATCTGGTGTCTAAACGACATTTAAAGGCAAAAGCGACGAGAGTCGATCTAAATCGGATGTCAGCCGAGATAACTTTAGCTGCCTAACTTTAATGTGCGTTATGAGCACTTCGAAACTTCCTCATGGCCTTTAAAATCTATATAATTATTGAATGTTTTCTACATGTGTAGCACAGCGAGCTTACTAGGAAAAATAATATATATTCATATATTAAAAAAATAAAAATCTCTATTTTCACAGCGCTATCTGTATCTCCCTAACTAACAAAGCGTCTGGTCTGCTCCAGACAGCGTGTGTTCGGTTCTTTAAATTCTACCGGATGTACCATCTTACTGTTCCACGGGGGTGTTCAAAGATGTGTAAGGTTCGTTAAATACACAAATGCGATTTTAATATACGCACATTTGAGTGAACATACATGACAAAGTTTCACTCTATATTATCCAGTATCATCAACATTGTACAGGAACGAAAGCTTTAGGTTAAAGTTTTGGCTTGTACCGTGTTCTTGTTACATTGAGCTCAATCTGATTGGACACTGTGAAGAATGTGTCCACATGGATAGGAAATAACCACACACCATTTCCTTGTACGATTGTCGACGTTGTGTAATATGATTTGATTACACGTTCCAAAATATTTCCAGATGTATTTGGGTTGCATCACCACCTCAGTGATCCAATAAACTATTCGCGGTTACAAGGCGTTGTTTTGACAGTTATGCTGTATTCTAACGGCTGGGACCCCTGTATATCTGCGAAGTGCAGTTGGTGTTAACATCAAGGAAATCTAAACAAGTTTTTAAAGGCCACTGTAGACATGTGTAAAACTTCCTTCCTCACATTTAGTGTTGTGCTTTTCGAATTCAAGTGTGAAAACTTGACTGCTTTACTAGCTAGATAAAGATTGTCATGAATTTTCACACACACAGCTTAGATGTATAAATTCGATTTTAAGGGGTTCAGCAGCAATTCTCTCCGTTTCGCGTTCACACACTCGAAAATAAAGTTCGTCACGAACAGGATTCGAACCTGTGCGGGGAAACCCCATTGGATTTCGAGTCCAACGCCTTAACCTCTCGGCCACCGTGACGCCATTTTTAAATCCCCGAAATAAGATAAAAAATATATAATCTTAAATTAAAAAAATGATGATAAACGAATATTGTTTGTGTCCGCGCGTAATACCCAACTATATATATTATTGACTTAAATAGCTCTCTTAAAATATGACTCTATGTACACATAATTCCCATCTCGACTTGAAACGTTAGTAACGTTTAACGTTTCTGTCTAAAAGCAAGCACCAACATATGGGCTTCAAATAAACGTTCCTAAGGCGATAATATTAAAGTAAAAGTAATTATAACGTAAATGTAATGAAATGCCGACGTACACTTGTTTTAAGCAAAGCATTAACGTTAGAATCTGATTATTATTATTAATAATATATACTAGTATTTCAAATCACAGTCTGTTTTTTTTAAATAATGTTTATACTTCGTTAAGAAACAACTACATTTAATGTCACGGGCTTATGTCGGATATTTGTCAACAAGCAGATGGAAACTGGCGACGTTTGGCCACACGATGGAGACAACATCCATTCAATTTTGAAGCTTCAGTTACAGAAACTAGTTACAGTGGCCAAAGAGATACTACTACTACTACTACTACTACTACAACTAATAATAATAACAGTAATAGCAATAAATATGGGTGTGGATCCCTTGTTTTTTCCATTCTAAGCATTTGAAAATGTCTTCTCTTTATGGCACCTCAGCTACAGTCTATACCTCCTTACATAGACTATTTAACACAGTCAGTGGAAGTTGTCAGTACTTCAAAAATCTCCTTCCTGGGAGCCAAAAAGATTTTAGACTGCTTGCCAAACACACATATGGTTGAGGTAGAAAATGAAACCGTGACGTTTTCTGTCAAGACCGACAATTCATCTTACCTCACATACTCCACATTTACAAAAGAACAACAGGACTTGATACACTCAAAACCTACCTTGCACACTTTTAAATTGCATTAATAAGTGCACAAATGTTGTCTAGATAATTGTTTGTCGTTTTAAACAAAACCCACTAAACCCAAGTTGAAGTGACACCAGCATGCAGTACGGTCAAGAGGCCTGCAGGCAGCACAACTGTAGAGAACGCAGGTATTCCATACTTCAGCTAACCTGTGCAAACTATAGCCATCAATACATTCTCACCTTATCTTTTTCCAGACAGTGGGAAATGAACTGCTGAGAAGCCATCCATCAGAACCAGGAATGCACCTTCTTCACCTGGTATGTGTATGTGTCTCAAATAAATTGTGTACTGAATAGTTATGATTATAGGGGCTGGCAATTTCAACCTATTGGCTGACGCCAGCCTAAAAAGACGCTCAGGACAGTTGACGGTGCTGCGCATTGTCACAAAAGCTTATCAATTTCACATGTTTTTAAGCCTTGCCAATTTAAACATTCAAACTATTTTAAAGCATTCAAGCACAAAATGCGAAGAACTCAACTGGGGTTGTGTGCCTTGTTCGTGTTATGTCTTAACACAATAACTAATTCTTGTCTTAAAGGTACAATTTGTAAGATATTTGTAGTAAATCTTGGTGCATGACAAAGATCTGTAAAGTTGCAAAGACTAAAGTCTCAAACCTGATGGCCTTTAAAATTTATATAATTATTGCATGTTTTTGCATGTGTAGCACTGCAAGCTTACTAAGAAAGATCAAGTGCATGAAAATAATAACAAGGCGGCAGAGCGAACTTATCATCCATAGTGATTCTCACGTAGTCCTTCTACGTCATCACCACACAGTAGCCGTGTTTCCACTATCGAGCTTAAACCGGGTGTGCTAGTGCGTGCCAGGGCCAGTCGCGTTTCCACTGTCACTTCCGGGGCTTGATCGTGCCTCGTTGGGGCTTCCTCGGGGCCAACGGCTAGGGTTTTTGGGCCTGACGAAAACCTTGGGCCAAAGCGGGCCAGTTGGGGCTAGAGGAGGGGTTATGAACAAAGGCGGAGTTTCTCCACGTCTGGAGAGCGTCAGCGCTGTGGATCATTTCAGAAAGCTAACAGCTATAATACCAGCATTAAAAACTTTTTTAAATAAGTTGCTCAAAACTCACTTTCAGTCAGCAGCGAGTGTTTGAAATAACGCGATCCGGTCTGATGTGGTTTATAATCACCATACAAGGCAGAAATATTTTAAGTGATGTAAAAAACTATGCACGCCTAAACATTAACGTTACCATAGTAAACATGATAATATGACCGCTTGAAGAAATCAGACGTCAGTTTCTTATTCTCTATCACAATTGTGTATTTATTTAGTAACTTATATTATCTGTCATAAATCTCGTCTCGAGAGTTATAGCTCCACGTTGGCTATCATAAAAAATAAAATAATGTTTTTGTTCGGGAGCTTTTATAAAAATAAAGATATTGTCATTCTACTTTGACTACAAATAAACAGAAACGGACTCGACTGAATAAGCAGGCTATATTCATAAGTGTTAAAAATAAATAAAATACAAATAAATTTATTTCTGTGTGATTTAATTTTGAGTCCTGATAAATTAATTATTATGATCAATGTATCACTTATTCTATAGTAAAACATTGATACTTTTGAATTTTAATATTTAACAAAGCATGCAAACAAACGGCCGCTTTTATCATGTTCGTGTGTTATCGCATGTTCCAGTGACTTATTTCTTAGTTTTCTGATAACTTCTCTTTTGTGACATTGTTCCTCAAAGGCGTGTAAAGGGCGTGTTTTAGTGATGCACAGCGGAGCTTAAGGCTCGACTGTGGAAGCCCTGTGCTATTCTGACCTCAGTGCTTCTGGCTATTACAGGGGCCATTAGCTCCGCCTGGCCCATTTTAAGCCCTGGCTCGCACTGGCCCGAGTGTTATTAGTTAAGTGATCAGTCTTTAAGAGAAGGGCTACGTGAGATCCACTATGGATGATAAGTTCCCTCTCCCTCCTTGTTATTATTTTGTCTTTACTTTATTTGTAACGCCAAGAAAGAGTTAATCTCTTTCTTGAAGAACGTGTTGCCATGTACCAGCCATTTAATGTGTGGGACACCTATTCCTCGTTTTCTATCTCTTTCATTTCATGGATTTAATGAGTTATCCGAGTCAAAGTGGACAACATCAGTGAATAAAGGCTCTAATCCTCCTGCGCTCGCACGCGCACTATGTGTGTGTATGTGTGTGTGAAATGCGGTGCTGAAGTGAAATAGCTGGGCAATTTGATAGCCGAATTATAATAAGCCACCTAATAAAAATTAAGATAATAGTTATTATTATTATTATTATTATTATTATTATTATTATCTAATACATTAATAGTAAAATGAGCCTAATATCATCTTGATTATCAACAGAGAAATCTGCTTATGTTGATATCTCTGACTATCGTCAATACACGATACTATCGTCTATCGGCACAACCCTAATGTGAAACACTTTTTTATTAAGGATGAGAACATTTTATTTCACTTCTTCTGGACTGATACACTGTAACACCCGCTGAATACCATTAAACAGCTTAAAAAAGATCAAAGACAATTTTTTATATGAGTCCGACTGGATTCGTCTGAAAGAAGAAAGTCATAAACACCTAGGATGACTTGAGGGTGAGTAATTTATGGGCTAATTTAAATTTTTGGGTGAACTAACCCTTTAACTTATCTGAGCTAGTAATGAGGGCTGGTTCAGTTAGCTTACATTTGGTACAGTTACTGCACAAATAACACATATTTAGGTTCTGTACCTTTAAAGATTATGTCTTTATCTTTAGTCAGATGCATTTACATTGTGACTGTGTCTCAGATGCAATCAACTCAAACTGTTTACAAAAGTGTGACTCAAATGGCCCATGTATTTAGCCCATTAGGTCAGCATTAGGTCAATGCATCATGGGCTCTCCATGGGAGAGGTCCTATCAGGTCATCATGAGGTTACACTATTATTGGCTCTCCATGGGGTGTTGTTGTATTATTTGTAGCACATTTGTTACCAGCTATAAAGGTCTGGTCTCACAGACAGTATATTGGGTTAAGATTGTTTGAAGGATGACATGCTAACACCACTACAACTTTGGTCAAGCTTACTTATTTTACGTATTATAGAAATCTAGTACATTTGCGAGCCAACCAAACTACTGCTCAGCCAAATACATAAAAATAACAATACATAAAAACAACAACCTGGACACCTATACACTTGAAAAACCTTAAACATATTTATTTGTGCTATTACAAAAGTTCAAACAGGGCCCACGGGTTAACCAAACCCCAGCTACAACTCATATTTATGGCAGCAGTTTTTATTTTCACAGGTCTGATGTCTGAGTATAGAGTTTTTACCACTGTATCATCTAAATAATGTTAGTGTTTAGCAGAATATGAAGTTATTACATCAGTAGTATGGAATGTTTGACTACAGAAATACTTCTGCTTCACTGTACGTTTGTATTCATCAGGCTGTGTATGAGAGCCCTTGCCTTGCTCTATAGCAGTAATTGGAGAGTTGTTGGCAGCGGGCAAGGTTGCCATGGAGATGGCAGTCAATTGTGCTGGCTTTTCCCCAGACATTTTGTAAACACGCTTCCTTCCCACCGTGCCAAGAACTGCTGTCAGTCCTCATAGACAACTACTTATTCAAGCCTTGAGACGGAGTGCTGCTAAATATTTAAATAAAAGTTATTAAAAAAAACATAACTTTGTCAACACCTCTTGTCTTTTGTAGTTGTCTGTTTCGTAACATACAAAACGTACTGTGGTGGTACAATGGTGCAGTAATTATGTTCCATGTTGTAACCATATATTTTATGATTACCATGTTAATATTTGCATCAAAATACTGTATGCAAAAACTAAGTACTGTTTCCAAAAACCATAATAATAATAATAGTACTTCTTTGTATGCAATTTAATACTACATTTTATGTACATTGACAGAAGGGAGTGTGGACTCCAGCATAACAAAGGACAGATTGGTACACATTGCCTCTCCTACACACAAAGAAAAAAGATGTGAGTGAGAGTTCCGGCATTTCAGTTCAGTCAATTTCATGCTATTCACAGGCTCCCACAGAAAAATATAGCTATTTTGGTGTATCATTGTGGTCACAGTGGTCTGAACTGCTGTACCATTCTCAGGGCTTTATTACGGAATCTATTTGAAATAAAATCTAAATGGAATTTCCTCCTACAAGAATGTGCTTAATTTCTGAATTTAACACAATAGGTTATAGTTACATTATATTAGGGATTAATTCAGGGCAATCTGTTATTTTAGCAGACATGCTAACATTAAACAAGCTTGGGAACAATATACCAGTGGCACAAGGGAGTAACTACGCTTCCCAAAGTCTCAGAAGTGGATTGAAGTCAGAGGAGTAGAAACACAGCTATATCTAAGAAGGTAGCTCAACAGTAGCTGCAGTCGACGGCGGAGACACGGACGCTTCTTCTGCAGGTCTCGCATCTTTCTCCTCAGACTTTTCCTCCTTCCTGTTTTCTTCATTGCCATCAGTGTCATCATCTTCTTTATCCACTTCTTCTTCAGCCAGGGTTGCAGATGGACCGTTGTCGAGATCTCCACCCTCATCTGTGATGAACACCTCTCCATCCCCGCTGCCCGGGGTGGAAGGGCTGCGAAGATCATCTCCATTTGTTTTCTCACCTGAGGAGTGTAACTCAGCCAGGGGCAGCTCACCATCAGGTCCCCCAATGTTGGGAACTTCCACCGAGCTGAGGTTCCTCGATGAGCTCCCAGGCTGCTGGGAGGAGTCAGCATCTCCATTTCGTACCTTCTTGACATTGAAGGTCATTGGAGAGACATGGAAGGATGAGCTCTTGGAAGAGGGGCTCTTTGGATGGTTGGGGATGAAGCTTTTCTTGATCTTCTCACGCTGTTCTGGAGGCACGATCTTGTTGATCTTCTTCTCGATGCTGCTTCGTGAGAAGGCCTTTTTTAAACTATCCACCTTCTTCAGACTGGAGCGCTTGAACTTGTCAGCACGAGAACGCTCCAGACGTTCGCTTCCCAAGCCTGGGAAGCTCTCTTCATGCAGATCTAATGAATCGTCACCACCCTCTGCCAGAGGACTTGTTGCACCTTTTTCCTCATCGTCATCAGAGGTGAGGCTGATGGTCTGCAGGCCTTCTTCTTGAGAACGGTTTAAATCAGTGAGCGGAGTTGGTGCAGATGGACCGATCTCATCTTGGGAGGTGGAGGTCAGGCAATCTTTAGTAAGCAGAGTGGAGGGGATTTCACTGTCCTCCTGAAATTGGAGAAAAAGAAAATGCATTTAAAAATGACTGAACGGTTCATTGTGTAAAGATCTGCCTTAAAGGTTACAGTGCAGATAATTGTTACAGTACAATTCTGATATAACCTGTATTTAAACGTGTTATAAACGTGATTATTTTAGCCGATAACATTGCATTGCAGTATATCAGTTTATGCGTTTTGTGGGAATCGAACCCACAACCTTGTAAACCCACAACTGTAAAGATTAGTTACAGGTCCACACACTACTTTTGTATTAATAAACAAAACAAATAGATGAGTCAGTTTGTCTTTTTTTTTTTTTTTTTTTTTCAATTGTGCAATCTACTGAAAAACCTGTTTGTTGCAGAGCAAGCTATACCCAAGGCATGTGGAGGCATTGTGTTGGAGTTACTCCAAAAAAAAAAAAAAAAAAAAAAAAAAAAAAAAAGGATTGATGGCAAGAGGTTGAGCTATACTTTTCCCGCCAAATTCCTTTTAAAAAGCTATGATTTATAACTTACATGTATTTCACTGAGCAATCTAAGTCAAGATTTTTGTGTATACTGCATAGCTCAATATATGTTGAATGCAATCATTTTTTTTCCTTTCTTCTTTGTCTGTTTCTTTACTTTGATTAGGCATGGACAGGGAATATAAATTATGTTTAACTTATGCATGATTAAATATGTACTCGATCATTTAATCACTGAAATAAAAAACATCAGATATGCCACACCCTTTCAAATCTCTCTTTCTCACACACACACAGCGGAATATTCTCTTCCACAAACAAATCAAATCAAGTCAAATTCCTTTTAAAAATATTTTATTTAAAAATGACATGCATATGCAAAACAAGGCAAACTTAAATCATATTTCACAAACAAAAATGTATTTTGTGAAGTCAAGATTTTTGGGTGTACTGCATGGTGTGAATGAAATAATCTTTATCCATTTATTGCTTATATTTGTTTGATTATGTGTGTATATAAATAAATATATACAAATGCTATCTTTTGCATAATCAAATAACTATTAAATCACTGAAATAATTCAACAACAAAAAGATCACTAAACATGCCACACCCTTTCAAATGTCTCTCTGATACACAGACAGAAGAATGTTCTCTTGTTGCTGCTCTTCCCTCCCACACGCAGACCCCTGACACACACCTCAGACACGGCTGCTGAGGTTTACAGGGGTTATGCTTCACGCTTAAGGAGTAAATTGAAGATCTGACCCTCAGGGAAGGGCGGATTAGCAGCACGAGTGGAGCTTTTGCACGCTCACCTGCTCCCTCTATAAGGGCACTAAGCACACAATTCAGAGCATGTACCGTTTTCTCCAAGCTCGTAACATCTAAATGACAGATTTGTTACTCTATGCTAGTATTTCAACATGGAACTGCAAGCAGAAGTATATGCTGAAAATTGTGGAGTATTAGATGTTCAGATGCTCCTGTCTCTGGAAAATGTAATTTTTTCAAGTCAAGACATTTTCTACTTTATAAATCACTAATTTCAGTTTTTTTTTTTAGATTTGCTTAGAATTAAGCTCACTCACTTATGTATATAATCTGTAAAGATAGTCATTGAGAGCTCTCTCGCCCTGAGGGTGGAGATCCAGTCCAAACCAGTGTTGACTCTGGGCTAACCAGTTTCTTCATGAGCAAATGTTCAGAGTATCACCCCTCAAGTTCACGAGCTACATGGAAACCAAAGCTGGGAGTTGGCTGTGTTCAGTTACTTCTATAAAAGCATCAGCTTTTAATTTGTGATAACCTGGTAACGGCTATATTTGTATTCCATTTCATAATTAATAATAGAGTGAAACTCAGGCAACACATTTATATTCTGTTATCAGTGTTATATTTTAAATAACTTCAATTCACTATGAACCTACACAGATTGGATTTAAGGAGATGTTAAATAATTTTTTTTTTTAATTATTCCCTGTTGAAATATGTTTATACAGCTCAAATCTAATTAGTTTGTGCCTTGAGGTCCTTGTCAGATATAAAGTGCACGTATGAAATTCATCTCCAAAAGCCCGGGAAATTTCACACAGTAGTAGGCTGACCCCAATCTGAATGCTTTATTAAAAGTGTCTCAACAGAACAAATTTAATTAAAAGTAAAACTTATATCAATATAATGATGCATATTTTACATGGAAATGACATCATTCAAGTTGACATTTTTTTTTCTCTATTCACATTTAACCAAAGAAGGGAGTCTCCGTTTTGTTAGTTTCACTCTTCATTTGTCATTTGCATGCTTAGTTAAAGTTGCTCCAGTTTTTCTGATCCTGCTCGGTATCCACCTTTCTTAAACATTAGTTTCTCAGCCCTGTCTCTTGTAACACAGTGATAAATCAAGACATTTGGCATTCAGATTTTGACCTTTATCTAAATACACAATGGACAGAGGAAGAGAAAGAGGAGGGGACTGAAGGATAGAGAGAGGGAGAACTTTTGAAAACATTGTGTCACATGCCGATACCTCTGGTGCAGTGTGTAATGGGAGCCTGGATAATTAATGCGCCCCGCTGGAGGCCTCCAGACCTTTTGGAGTGGAAACATCGAAAGAGATGAGAAATGGTGTGTGTGTGTGTGTGTGTGTGTATGTGTGTCTCTCTCTCAATCAGGCTCGTAGGATCTGAACAGACAACACGAGCAGCAGAAAGCACAGGAAAGAAGCAGAGAATAGACAAATATTTGAACAATAGAGGACAAGACTATTAAAAAGAAAAGACACAAAAGGAGGATGTGTCACTGCTGAATGTTAGCAGTAGTGAATTTGTTTTCACTAAGGGAAAGTGTTGTTTTGAGACAGACGTGAATATGCCAGAAGCTGCTCTCAAAGTCTGTCACTACAGAATAATCAAAAAGGAGAACCATAATCGGATAATATAAAAATATAAACAGTAAAATAACATGCAGTTGTATTTAAGAATTAGGTTTGATCATTTTAAACAAGCTTTTTTTAAGGTTTATTTTTATTTCAGTTTTAATTTTTCAAATTTGCAATTCAAATTTTACTTAATTTGTTTTCATCTAATAATTATATTTTATGTTTCAGTTTTATTTCAATTACTGAAATACTAAAAATATATTATACAAACAATCCCTCAATATTACAATACTGTTCTGCCATATAAAAAAAACACTGACACAAAACAACAAAAGCACAGTAAACTGTCTTTGAATTTTTTTCTTCTCATCCAGGGAAAATGATTCTGCAACTGTTCATTCCCATGCAAATCTGACTCAGAAAAAGTCTACACCATCTGCATATGTTTTGTTTGTCAGTAAATGGATGTCTAACTAAAATAAGGACTACATTTGATGTCTAAAGCCATTTTCTCTGTCAGATTAGTTATGTAACACATTTTTAAGACATAAAACACATGACATACAGCTCACATGTGACGCCCCATCAGCCTTGGCAGGCTTTTGCATTAAAAATAATAAAAAAAGGCAGACAAATATGTGTTCGCTCATACGTTACCTGTTTGATGTGTGGAAGAAGTTCAGGGAATCTTTGGCCTTGCTCCAGATGGAGCGAAAAAGTGGAAATCAACAGCCAACTGGCTTGAACACACAGTTCAGTGAGATGCCGGGCAAAGCAATGTGCTATCAAAGCCTCCGATCTGCAGCGCTGTGGTGAAAACTAAGGCAAAATTATATTTAAAGGGCCATCTGTTGGCTCTCAACTAACTGAATTCGGCTTAGCAGAGGTTTCCTGCCCTGCAAAACTAAAGAGTATTTATTTATTATTAATATATATATTTTTTTTTGATGAGAGGTGCACCTGTCTAAAGGAGGGGTCTGATTCCATCTCCTTCGCTCTCAGGTTTATATTAAAAAAGCTTCATTGTCTCTGTCTGGCTGCTTGAATTAATCACATGATTAGTCATGCTCCCTGAAGTATCCTTTTTCTAATTAGACTGTATTTATTTGAGTGAGTCCAATAATACCTGCAGAATGAGTGTGTCTGGATCATTTCAGCTTCACAGGGCTTGACTTTTCAGATCTCCACCTTGACGTATTTCTCTTTTAAATGGTAGGTTTGGGTGGGGCGTATCAAATGGCTTGTCGGTTTGAACAAATAGCCAATAGCCTTTAATTATAATAAGCAGGGAACCATTGCTTGGACAAACATCTATGCTGTTCAAAATGAATCATATACCGCTCTTAACCTTGATCTTTCGCAAACGTTACTGAGCCGTGTGCTGGAGGTATCATGTCTATAGGAGGCAGGAAAGTGTGTTTAGCAGGATTAAACAAGCACATTTCTTCTGAAATTACAAATCAGCTCTGTCAGACATTAGGGCTTTTTATTTATCCTTGAAAATATGAGTATAAACAAGGAATAAAAGTTGGCTATAGTCATCTTCAGTTAGAGTTTGTAGGCCGTGGAGTGATATGAGAGATATGAAGCTACTACAGAGTTGGAGGTTGCTAGAGCAACAGTCAAATATACAGTTTGAATGTCATTATACAAAAATATTTGACTGCAGAATGCTGCGTTTGGCCAATAAGAATCAAGTATTCCAAAGCATTGTATAAAACAAACAGCTGTATGTTAGCACAATGGTAAAGGGAGGAGTCGAGTTGTCAAACCAGAAATCCAGCACATTGAGCTGAAACATGCCCGAGCAGAGAAGATCTCTCTCTCTCTCTCTCTCTCTCTCTCTCTCTCTCATATTTCAGTTTGTTTTCCATTGTTCTCATCCAGTTCATTCTATCTCTTCTGTTCCTCTGCTATTTCCTCCACCATCACAATCTATCCCCTGGCCTTGAAGTAGTCATGATTTCTTTCTTTCTTTCTTGAATCTTTGTTGGTTGAGGGTGGAGCTCAGGGAACAGCATAGGAATCATAATGAAAGGACTTCAACCGAGCTTAAAAATATGCAGGAATTCATAAAATATTGTAATTGCGATCTGAATCAGGACACAATAAGTAAACATATTTCTCTCACTGTCAGAATCAGTGATGAGATCAGAACAACACAATCAAATTCACATGAATGCTCTTTGTTTTTGAGCAAACTGAACTATGAACATGCACTGCATGAAATGGATACAAATCTTTAAGGAAGTCATGCTTTTGAACGATGAAAGAATGTGTTTTGTTATATAATAACCCGGTGCAATTGTGCAGAATTATCAGACTGACTTTGTTTTAATAATCAGAATCTGTGTCGCCGTTATAAAAAACTTTTCCTCGTAACGGGAAGGCCTGTAAACAATGGATATCGGCTTGTTGTGTTTTACTTCTCCTACCCCGAAAGATTGTCACTTTCCCACAATTCACATTTGCATGTGAATATATTTGTTTTTACCTTTCATTGAAGATCCTGATCTTGAGGATTAAACATTTACCTCATGCGAAAATGCACAATTAAACACATGCTGATGGACTGACTGGCCAATCATACGTGGCATTATTTGGATCACAGCACAATTACATCATCTTAATGAAGGCGTTCCATGGCATCTCTGGGCCAAAATAAACCTTGGCCATATTCAACAGGATTAGAACTAATAAGTGGAATCGGAGCGACTACAAAGGTGTAAAAAATGACAGTTATCAGATGTTTTTGTGAACGCCCACTGCAGAAAAATCTCAGCCAAAACGTTCCTTCCTTCAAAAACATAAAAGCAATAAAATATGTTTTATGACTATCCGTAAAAGCCTCATGTTTGCCATCAGTCATACAGCTTGCCAAATTTCACAAGTCATGGTGAAGACGTTTAAGATGCATGTTATAAGTATAGAAAGCACAGTCTGCTAGGCTTCATGGAAAACATGCATTCAGAACCAATCTAGATTAGAAAAAACATCATAAACTATGAGCAGTTGTCTAGATTATTGTTGTGAACATAATTAATGATCTTTGCACAAGCACTGGCAACCACAAACACAGGCCAGAGTTACTGCACTGAAGAGCCTCAGCACGTAGAACCCATTTTTCAAGAATCAACACTGATGTATTTTTCAGAACACAGAAAGAGCAGTGATGCATTAAACATAAACAAATAGAGGCCTAAATGGGCAGTAATTACTGCAGATCATTAGTGCTTGTTAAGGGAAACAAGGCAGTTGACCAGGCTGTCTCTCTCCCACACACATGCATTTTCAGTGCCAAACTCAGTGTGTTTACTGCATTTTTTTCTTTCTTTTGGAGGACTCTTGTGTGTTCAAACCACACCTTCCTTCTCCAAATGCCTTTGCACAGTGCACAGAAAGTTTATAATTACCACACAGGCGGGTGAGCAACGTCAGATGCCAAAAAATGAAACAAAACAAGCAAATGCGCAACCAAAGAGCAATAGCACTCTTCTAAAACAAACTCCTGTGAGCGAATAGATTTGCGATGGCTCTCCCTTGTGTTTGCATTCTGTGTTTACTTTCAATAGGCTCTTGTTCCATAGAACAATTCACCATTGTTTTAATGGCCTATATCATATAAGGACATGCACATCACTTTCCAGGAACAAAAAGAGAAAATATAAAGAAGAGAAAAGAAACGTGTTTTGAATCAAAAGAGACAGTGAATTAAAGTAACATTACACTATTTTTGAAAATAGGCTCATTTTCCAACCCCCCAGAGTTGGGTTTTACCGTTTTCGAATCCAGATCATTGAATCTGATTAGACTGTCAGCATCTCGCAAAAAAATGACCAAAGAGTTTCGATATTTCTCCCATTTAAAACTCGACTCTTCTGTAGTTACATCGTGTACTACAACCGATGGAAAATGAAAAGTAGCGATTGTCTAGGCGCTGCAAAATATCATTGCCTTTGGCACCTGTGGTATGGCAGCAAACTTCCTTGATTATTACGCCAGAATGAAAGTATATTTCCTATCAATATTGTCCTAGAAAATCGCTACTTTTCATTTTCCGTTGGTCTTAGTTCACAATGTAACTACAGAAGAGTCGAGTTTTAAATGGGAGAAATATAAAAACCTTTTGGTCATTTTTAGCAAGATGCTGACAGTCTAATCAGATTCAGTGATCGATGCTAAGCTACAGCTAAAGATCTCACACTAGACCCGGAGATCCGCTGAATGGATTCGAAAATGGTAAAACACAAAAATTTCAAATTAAATAGTGGAGTGTTCCTTTACATTTTATTGGCATGTCAATATAGCACTGACATGCAAAAAATTTTAAACATCACCTGAAGCTACAATGCCAAAGATGTCAATGTCCCAACACAAGAAGGGAAAGTACATACCTGTGCTGTTCTGTCACTCTTTGAGGCACTTGGGAAAGTGCATTTCAACCAAAATATCGTATAAGAACTAAAGCAACAATAATAAATAATAAATTTTTTTTTTTATATGTATTTTTACTCTGAGGTGGAAACTTGGTTCCATTCCTGACAATATGTATGAGCACACACACACACACACACACACACACCCCTTCCTGAGACTTACTAATTGTGTGTGTGTGTACTCTATTGCAAACATATGCATATAAATACTGTTCAGTGGTTTGGGGTCAGTTAGATTTTGAATGTTTTCTCAAAGTAGTCTACGCTCACAAAGCTGTATTTATTTGATTAAAATACAGTAAATGTAGTGAAATATTTCTCTTTTATGTTATTATTATTAATATTGTACATTTTGAATGTAACGTTGTAATGCTAAATATTTTCTTCAAACTGTGATACATTTTAAGATCTTTAGAAGTTTAAAAGAAATCTTTTGTTGCATTTTTTTATGTCTTAACTGCAATTTTCCATCAATTTAATGTGTCCCTGCTAAAAAATGTATTCATTATTCATTAATTTCTTAAAAAGAGTGGATTTCAGTAAATTCATAATACACAGCAGGAGTGCTAGCGTGTGTATAGCAAAAGCTTTTCTTTTCATCTTGCAGCACACATTCCCAAATTAAATATTACTATCTACTGCATCAAACATTCTGCAAGCCTGCACTCATGCCAAAGGGTTTTAACAGACTGCATATGGGCTGATTATCACTTTAGAAAATCACCTGCTGCTAGATCTCAAAGGGAATGGTTAAGACTTGGGATCAGCCATTAGCTGCGCTGTTCAGCCCCATGGCCTTCCTCTCTGACAGCTGGATTAGTCAAGAGTCATCGCCCCGATAATCAACTCTCTCTGCTATGATGGAGTGCTTTTAATAAAACACTTTATTAAACACAATTTCCTGAAAAAGTGTATAAAGTAAATCATTTTGAATTAGCATGCTTAAGTTGAGTCATAGAAACTGTTAACCTCAGCCTGTTACCTTGATGAAGAAACAAGAAAATAAAGTTATCTTCTTGTGGGAAATTAATCCACTTGAGACATGCCTCCATGAATGATCAGGCATTGACATGAGGTATTAGGATATGAGTCTCAAAGGAGCTAGATAAAAGTCTGTGTTTTCATATCTATTGATGGTCTCTTTGACATTTAGCTCTTAACATTTGCCTCAGGAAAACTGATTCCCAGCAATCATTTTGAAAAGCAGAACTAACCCCAAAGAAATGCCTCAACCTGCTTCTACAAGTCAAAGATCACTGTCCCAGCGTGTAAAGCTGCATGTGGCTTACTCCAGGGCAATCAGATAAGAATACACTTCTAAAAGCATGAGACCGACGCAGCTGCTTAACTCCTTAAGTGTCACTGGCCCACCGGTGGGCCCAAAGCCATTGCATATTTAAAACCGTAATATTCTATACTAAACCTAAACTAATCTTGACAAACTATATATCATTGGAGACCTTAGAGGTTGTATTTTTTATATTTGACCACTGTTTTATATTTAAAATTATGTAGTGACAGTAATTCATAAATTTGTGACAAGAAAATTTAGCAAAAAAAAAAAAGTAGTTGCCTTTTGTTACAAAAAGCTGATACATTCATATACAATCACGAAAGTATATATTTCTTATATTTTTTTGGCTGCCAATAATTCAGACAAAACATCTTTTCTAGTTTTTATAAAAAAAATTGAGAATAAATTGAATATGTATATTTGTATATCTATGATTGATGTTGCAAGTATTCAGTAAAAAATTTAATGAATGTCAATTTCATGTATGATCATAATATGATGTGATAATATGATCATGATCATGTATGAAGTTTCTGTAACAACACTCTAGTAGCTATGTTTGATTAAAAAATCATTTACAACCTATCTAGAAAGTTTTATTGCTGTTTGAATAAAAAAAATCAAATCAGTCGTCCATTACAATTCATACAAGGAGCATGACTAGTACCTAGTGGACATTGTTGGTATAGCAACTAAAAATAACACAGAAACCTCATTTTTTGTGATATCAATGTCAAATTTGGAACACAACTTCTTTAGATTTTAGGCTTTTCATTTGACATGAAATTAAATTCAACACATACTTTTTTTTTTTTTTTTAATAAAATATAAATAAATATTAAATTATAATTTTTTATTACAACAAACTTAAACACCTATAACTTTTTTATTTTACATTTTATTCAACTTCTTTCACATGTACAAGAAACTTCCAAGTGTGTTTTTAAAAACGAGCCCAAAATTAGGTTCATATTCCAAACCGTTCCAGAATAACATTAATTTGAATCTGGACATGCCCTTTTCAGCTCTACCCCCAAAAAGGGGGGGTGACACTTAATTAAATCAACACGACGCACCCTTCACCTTAACCAACCGGCATAAAGTATAATAGCATGTCCCGAGTGTGTAAAATGACATCGCCTAAACATACAAAACACCTCACCTACGATTAGTGCAAACTAAAGCACAGGTTACAAAGCTGGTTTAGCCAGAAGACCTGACTATACAATCTCAGTTGGTTTTATGTTTATTTATAAGGAGGGGCTTTTAATCAATTGGGCCTATTGTAAACATAGTAATCTTGGAGCTATATGGTAAGGAATTATGAAAAATGTGAGAGCCATAGAAACTCTCGTTTACATGCATACTGCTTGAACACACGTTCTTAGACACACACACATATTGACATTCGACTGCAATCTGCCCAAACCTTTCATCCCAGCTGCTGTCAAATGAAGAATTCCCACGCACTTTAGTTTTATTCAAGATACATGTCCTGTCAAATATCACTTAAATTCCTTAAAAACACAATACATCGAACTTTTCCTGCTGTTATTTTGTGCATAATTATGCAAATATTTAAGAAAAAAAAATATTAATATGCAAAATTGTTGCATTATAGACAGAATTACAGACCACTGAAACTATTTGTTCGTTATAGTTAAGTTTTAAGTATTTCTAAGCATTTCGGTTGTCTCAGGTCTATTGAAAAACCTAATTCAGACATATTTCTATATATATCTTTCTGTAATTTCTTTCTATTTGAATATATTATAAAATGTAAATAAATAACATTTATCCCTGGGTTGGCAAAAAATTTTCAGCAGCCATTACTCCAGTCATCAGTGTCACATGATCCTTCTGAAATCATTATAATATACTGATTTGCTGCTTAAGAAACATTTCTTATTATTATCATTGTTGAAGACAGTTGTGCTGCTTCATATTTTTGTGGAAACCTTGTTACACCACCATTCAAATGTTTTATAGTTCTTTATGGTCTATTCTTTAGTTTAGACCAAGTTTAGAATAGAGAGAGAGAGAGAGAGAGAGAGAGAGAGAATACCATTCACAATATTCATATTGAATTACCATGTTTAAGTCCAAGAATCTCCACATATTTACATAATTTTTGACATATATTTTTGTTATGAGGTTTGTCAGGAGTTAAGAACTTCATTCAGACACATATTTAGATTTGTTCATCTTCGAAGCATTAAAGGCTCCTCAAGAGTAGAAAGATCTCATTCTTCTCACCTGAAAGATGAGCACTTTAAAGTGGTTCCTCTTGAGCAGATGGGCATGGTTGGCCTCCAGACGCTTCACCTGGCTGCTCTGTCTATCCAGCCGCTCCCTCACCTCCTTCACATTGATGCCAGTTTTGCGCGAGCGCTCCAGCAGCTTGCCCACGCTGTTGGCGGTGGACATGTGGTTCTTGGTGAGCCGGGTCACATCACCCTGCACCATCCTCACCGCCCCCTCCAGCTCGGCCTGCTTCTTCTCCATCTTCTGCTGGTTCTCCTGCACCGACTCGATCATCACCACCAGTTTGTCGAGCAGAGCCATCACCGTGATGGCGCTGACCTGGCCGCCAGGGGACGTGGGGCTGGTCGGGGACTTGGAGCCCATTCGGGAAAGGGTGTGGACGGGGGAAGAGGGCATCGGGCCGGGACTGAAGCTGGGAATGAGGAGATCCTGAGCATCCTGAGCATCTGGAGCTGGTGGTGTCGGCGTGCTTTCCTCCCTGGGTAAGTTGGCTGTGCTTCGCTCGGCGTGAGAGGAGTCTTCACCCATTGTGGAGTCAACGCTGGTGGTTTTGAATGACAGGGTCAGATTGAAGATTGACTCTCACAGACACTCTCCTGCCTTCTGCTCCTCTCTAAAAACAACATGCCCAACACTCCACTTAAAAACTCCCCACACACCCAGGGGAGGGGCTTGGTTGCCGAGGTATTTAGCCCAGCCCATCAGAGTAATGTGAGTAAAGAGTGTCAGTGTGAAAGTGTGCCACCGCATTTTCCCCTAAATGCAGTTTTAGTATCGTCTGATCAGCCTGCAATCAGTCATGGGTTTGATAATGTTTATTTGTCATATGTATGAGCTGTCCCAAAAAGACATATTTTGACAACACCAGCAACAGTTTGTGTGAAGGATTAGGGGGTGTATCAGTGTCAGTGTGAATGCACCTGAATGTCTCTTCATGAATCTCTGCTGGTGTTTCTCTTCTCAGCAGTCTGGCAGACTAGGACATAGGGAAATTAGTGTTTGAAAAGCCAGTTCATCTGTTCCAGTGGCACCATTCGAGACTCAAATACCACACACACACACACACACACACACACACACACACACACACACACACACACACACACACACACACACACACACACACACACAGAGACTGCACACTGAATGCTAGGTTTAAAGGATATCTCTACCAAAAATGAAATTTCAGTCATCATTTGCTCTCATGAACTCATATTCTTTCAAAACTATATGACACAAAACGAGATGTTTTGAAGGATGTTTATGCTGCAATTTTACATACACTGAAACTGGATGGAGACCAGAGGCTGTCAAGCTTCATTTGCTTTTATCATATGGAAAAGAGCAGCTTAGTCATAACTGTTAACTAAAACTAAAACCATAAACTTTACAAATAATAATAGTAAAATAAAATGTAACTGAAATAACATACAATTCAGCAACATTACTTATTTTCATTCAGTTTAACTTGATGTATGTGAAAATTACTAAAACTATAACTGAAATTAAAATGATCTTAAACTAATATTATATATTATAATAAAAAAAAATTATATATCTATGATAAAATAACGCTGGCTTTTATAATACCTTTAATGCTAACTGTACAGGTTGGAAGTACTATAAATAAAGGACATCCAGCAGACAGCTCACAGTAATCAGAATCATTAATTGTGCATGAGGGTAAATTACTACATGTGTGTCTTATGATGTATTCTAGGTTTTAAACCCATGTCAGACTTTGAATGTTTACAATGTATTGAATCTTGCTCTATAGTCCGAATGAACAAAGAGAAGGAGAAGGAAAGACACTAACTCACTCATAGATCTGTGACCAAGAAAGTAAACACTGTGCAATAAACGCCTCACCTGGAAATCTGGTGTGATGCTCTTATCAAAGATAAACACGCCACATTATTCTGTTTCGACCAGAGGTCATTTTCTGAATAATGACAATCAATGGGGACAGAATAACATACATAACTTAGATATCTTTTTGGGCTGTAAGTATCTAACATAAAATAAATGTTATCTTCCACATCCGTTCATTTCTTGAGACTGAGGCGAATGCCTACCTGCACGTACAAAGAGCCCCCCCCACACACACACATTTTAACTATCCCATAAAAAAAGCTTTCTTATTTAAGCTTAATTAAGCTCAAAACTGAAGTTGAGCCACTTATATCACATGGGCTGTTTTACTGATGTCCTTACTATGTTTCTGGACCTGGGAACATTACAGTTACATTGGTGTCTATGGAGGCTCAGAGAGCGCTCACATTTCATCAAAAATATCTTAATTTATGTTGTGAAGATGAACAAAGGTCTTACATGTTTGGAACGATATGAGGGTGAGTAATTAATGATATCATTTTTATTTGGGGGTGAACTAACCCTTTAAGCTATTCCAGAATCAGCCATTACATAGTGCAGTGAGGCCTGACCTCTGCAGGTAGAAGGTACTCACTGCACTTACAGAACTTATATTAGAAAGAATAAATTATATAAAATGAATTAAATTAAATTAATCAACAGATTCACTAACTTGGAGTTTAGGACTGGTATTTTAAAAACCCTATCATTACCACAAAAGCTTTTACATGCAAAACATGAAAGCAGACAAAATTTTTACATGTTATGTTAGGTACAAATTGTTACATTTTTGGACCATATGTGACAATGTTTCAGTAGCCTATGAATGCACTTCTGCAGCTGGATAATGAAACTGTAAAGCATCTCTTTAATGTGTAGTTTCCTCTCAGCTGTGTTAAAACGTCCTGTTGTTGATTCTATTTAACGAGAGTCTGTAGATCTGTAGATCGTCATCTTATTAGTTTAATGTTATTGGTGACTATTATTGAGATGTCACGTTGCATTATTTGTGTTTCAGCTTCATGGGAAAATTCCTGAGTATGCAAAGACATCTCACTGCAAAACACACTAAAGTTATGCATGTGTATAATTGCTACCTTTGTTTGAAACTTGGATGGCTTCGCTGGTAACAGGTTCTTCAGTATGGCTGCTGGGTGAATTTAAATTGTTCGGTGCCTGGTGAGAGATTTATGATGCTGCATCACAGTAATAAGTACGAGAAAGACTTCAGCCTTCATTAGCCGAATGATAGCAGACAGATTTATTTTTCTTGCCTCTGGGACATTTTGACCAGTGATGAAAAAAGCAATAGACGGTAAAGACATTTGAGAGATAATTTGACAATTTTCCCATGCACAGATCTAGACGGCCCTGAAGAACAGAATTTTCAGAGCCCTCCCAATCACCCACATTAAATGCCATTCCCTTGCTTTATTTATTCATTTTTGTAAAGATCTTCAAGAATGCAACAAGAGTCAAAAAAATGTAGCCTATATTTTACAGTTTTCTCAGTCACTTTGGTGCATTTCTCAAATCAGAAATGAAATTCTCAAAACTACTTGTACAACCTCCACATCATCTAGTCATTAATACACATCATAAAACCAGTTTCTCATTCTTTTGAACAAGTTGCGATTGCTTTTGTACATTCATGCAATTGATTACGCACATTTATCTGCGGTTTCCTACATTATCAGTTGCTAATGTCATGTTGCTCAAAATGTATTATACAGTTTTCTGTGCAATAGTCTTACCCCCCAAAACATCTAGTCTTTAGTTCATCGTATAAGTCATTAAATGCAAAATGGTTAATCTAGTTGTCATAAACTGCCAAGCACACTTTTTATTTGTATTTTTACACACTATTATTAGATGTTTTGTCAATTTGGCATGAATTGTGCAAGTGAATCTTGACTAATGAAGAGAATGTAGATGATAAACCAATGATAAACCATTTCTCTGAAATAGCTCAAAGGTTCATCTCATGAATCTTCAGTAGGAAAGCTTATACTGTATAGACAAAGGACAACACAAGAGTTACAAATTCTGAAAATGGAATTATTTTCATCTTTGTTCCCATATTTCCTTTTCTATATCACAATGGCATTGTAAAAGTATTATTTTTTTTTTTTTGGTCAGACCACTAGTAAAAGTGTAACTGGGAATTCTATCCAGTCTCTTTCAATCAACATCCCACAAACAGTAATGTGTAAATGTGTAGTTTTGAAATGGATATATGGCATACATAAGCATATGGCATACTGTTCAATACAGTAGTTTACATCAGAACATCCCTCCACTGTTAAATTGACAACATGACTAAGCAATTTGACTGTCTTATCCGTAAACTATGACACAAGGACTTGACATTCTGATGGCACTGACATGTTCATTGACACAGATATTTATTTTTGAGAGATGAACTAAGGATTTTGAGCAAGAGACTGGCTTTTGCAGGTCATCCATGGTGCTTTGCTATTTGTACGAGTTTTTTTGAGAAATGCACTGACTGTTTTGCAAATCTCAAGGATGATTCAAGAAATGTAACAAAGCGACTGAGAAAAACTGTAAAGCAGTGCTTCCCAAACAGGGCTACAGTTTAAAAATGAATCACTGTTAAATGTCCACTGCCTGCTAAATGACATCCAGTCTTAAGTTAAAAGGAATACATTTTTGGTTTAGTACAAAACCTTGCAATAGTTCTCACTGAGACTGAGATACAATAAAACAGATCAGATAAGTGATGTCTTCACGCGGCTTGGCAATCAGCTGAGAATGCAAAGTATGTCTACTATGTACCTCTTGCACTTAGTTGTTTGCCTGGAGCTCTTTTAGTCTACGGGGGAAGCTAAGAGACAATCGAATACCAAATTCATAGTCACCAGGGCTACAATTCTGTCCTGCATTGTTAAAAACACGTAACCCTGAGAATAAAGGGTCTGTTTAGTGGAAGGAAAATGTATGCTCATTTTCATTAAGGCTCTCTCTTACCCCTGTAGCACACAGACTGTCAGACAGGACAGGAAGTGAAGGGACTCCACTGGACCGGTCTGGGGATGAAGTAGGAAGAATTTCTGCAGACAAGGAATGTCTGGAATTCCTCAGTCTTAAGGGTCTCGTCCTCCACATGACCTTTAGAGGTCAGAATATTCTCTGTATCTCTCTTAAAAAAAAAAAAATAATAATAATAATAACTGTGCTACTTTAACTCACTTCCCAGAATCCAGGACTGAGTATCATCTGTTGTTACTAGTTTGTTTGAAGCTACACTATTACCATGCATTTGTCTTTTTTTCTTCAGCTTTTTCCAGGGGCGCTGCACAAGATCCCGGGCCCTATGCATAGGCAGTCCTAATGCACCCCCCCTTGAAAATATATATTCCAGACTTTTCAAGGGCCCTCTCTTCCTTTGGGGCCCTGGTAATCAGTACTGGTTTTACCCCCAGTTCGATGCCCCTGGCCTTTTCTGTTGTTACAGGGTAAAACTGACCAAAATACAACAAATATGTACTGATATATAATAACAATTATATTGGATAAAAGTCTTATTTGAAAAGAAAATAGTTAATTTTGAAAGTCAGGTCCATTATTTTTTATGTTTTTGAAAGAAACCTCGTCTTATGCTCATCAATGCTACATTTATTTGATAAAAAATACAGCAAAAAGTGTTATATTGTGTAATATTATTATAGGATAAATAACTGTTCTCAATTTTAAAATGTTATTTATTCCATTTATTCCACATATGACAATCTATTATTATTTATCATAAATGTTGCTTAGCTGAAACATTTACAAATATTTTTTTTTTTACATGACTGAGATCTAAAACATTAAAAACAGCTAAATAAACGGTTGAATTCCCTCGCTAGAAACACCTGAAACTGACCATTTACCTTCAAGTCAGACCTTTTAAAAGTCATGGCATCCTCAAAAGAAAAAGGAAAAAGAAAAGACACTGTGCTTTGTGATATAAATTATTTATTTACATTACAGAAAAAGGACCCCATCAAGACAAACAAATTAACTATTGGAAATATTACCCATACATAACCAAATAACAGGACTTATCCTATCACGGTGTCCTAAAATTCTCTGTTTTTTTGTGTCCTGTGCCACAGGTGCAAGGCATCGTGTGTAGAACCCATCATCCTCCGTTATATCTGCACCGTCGTCCTCCGTCCCTCTGTCCCATCATCCAGCAGAATGCAGTGTCTCTATGGGGACGGAGAGCCAGTTTCTTCTTTTCTGTCCTCTTTCCAAACTACATTTCCCATGATTCTCTGCTCACGGGCTCAAATGAGGCGGGTGGAGGCGCGCAGGGTGTTTTCAGAGTTGTAGTGCATTGTGGTCTGCTTCTGTCGGTTGATTCTGTTGGTCCGTGGGCACTTCCTGCAGAGGAAGGAAGCGAAAAGGACATCCTTATCATACATGTAACTTACCTCCACCAGGCAGCTCTACGTTATTTCTAGTCAAAACAATGCCTGGAAGGAAAAAACTCATATTTCAGAGCTTAAAAAAAGCCTTTGTTATAAAAATAGCTTCTTGTTTAGAGTTTGGAGAGTGGAAGTTTTTAAAGGAATGTTCCATGCATTCTTCTGCATCAATATTCATCACAGTTTTCCACTGATATGACTTGAAACCGCACAACAGCTCACAGACTCTAAAGGGGCTGTTTCCTTTACTGAGAAGAGAATAAATAAACAAATACTGACAATGAAGCTTGCTTAACAATGATTCCTTATGTATATATTTCTTGGCCCATACAAATTTATTCTGACAAATACTTTTTGACTGGAGTCTTCAAGTCATGTTATTATGATTTTATTCATAACATCTTGTAACAAAAGCACTATCCATTAGTTTGGGTGTAATATATTTGACTGCCACTAGCGACACCAAATGGAAAAGCAATCTGTGAAAACAATATTTGCTCAACCAATGGCATGAGTTTAGAAATGAGTACTCATTTGTCCAAACAATGGAAGATGGGCTAAGAGTTAGATGTAGTTTTTTATTTATTTTTATTTTTATTTTATTTTTTTTATAAGAAACAATCGTTATTTTGGAAATTTCAAGTCAGGTTTTTGGGACTACTGTTTTAATGCAATTATTTGAACATAAATACTGTAAAAGCAGTAATACTGCAAAATATTATCCCAATTTAAAACAACCTATTTTCTATGTGAACACATTTTTAAAATGTCATGTATTCTTGCATTTAATTACTTCAGAAATTATTCTAATATGTTGATGTGGTGCTTAATAAATATTTGTTATCATTATCAATGTTGAAAAAAGTGAAATACAACTCTTTTGTAACATCATAAAAGTCTTTACTGTCACTTTTGATCAGTTTAATGTGTCCTTGCTGAAGAATTTCTTTCAAAAACAAAATATTACCGATCCCAAAATGTTGAAAAGGTTGTATATCTAGACTGAAGACTATCTGAGGTCTAATAATACATCAGTCACTTCTACAATCTCTCATGAAATGTCTACATAACAAACTTTTTTGATGTGAAAAGTAAATATTACATAGACGGATGAGTTATTTAGTGCTGCCAGTGATTTAGATTTCACTACCCCACACACACACACCCTTCGACAATGACCTTTCACGCAGTGTAAAGTGTGTTATTCTGCAGACTCCTGCTGGCAGGAACTCTCACTCTATAAAGAGCTGTGAGTGTGTGCGATCTACACGGGAGGTAGCGGTCCTCTGCTTTGCTTCGCAGTAGCACAACGTGTGTGATATGATGCTGTGGTGTGTGTTTATACTCACCGGGTGATACACAGCACCACTACACATATGATGGCCACCTGCAGAGTCCCAATAACAGACGCGATGAGGACATAGCGGAGCTTTCCAGAGCCAGGCACCACATACAGCACATTATACTCTTTAGTGTCACACTGTGGACCGCTGAATCCTGAGTGACAGCTGAAGAAAAGAGGAAGAAACACAGCGTTATGTCCTTGTTAGATTCAGGTTGTTTTAGAGAGTCTGCTCTCTCTGTAATATCTCTGTTCACACACACATACAGTGCTCCTCGCTCTCAAAGTCTTTCCTCAGAAACACCTGCTGTTTTACTGCAGCACCTGCCAGAGAGACTCTCCTGTTCTGTCTATTCAGTTCTCTCTAGTACCCTTTAATTTGTTTTTCGGTGACTTTAATATGAGTTTCGCAACCTGAGCAGCCAATTATTTTTGAGTAAGCTGATGTGTGCAGTTTTCCCGTTTAATACCATCTTCTGTCCCAGTTTGATCTGTAGAAATGACTTGCAGAATGAATTCCCTAAAAAAGGTGCCAATCAACCTTTGGACAACGTTTGTTTTGGGGCAGCACTGGGGTCTGTTTGGTTTTTATGGTCTTAGCTTTAGTTAACTATCTGTATATCTATCTATATATAGCTAACTAAAGCTAAGACCATAAAACGTAAACATATTTTATTTCAGCTAGTTGCCAAGAAAACATGTCTTGTTTTCATTTAGCTTAACTAAATAAACCACTACACTACACTAAGGCCACAATAAACCAAATAACAACTATACATGCATTACCTAATAAAAAAAATCGAAAATACGTAACAACATGACTAAATCTTCACAATTAAATTAAAATAGAAAGCCTACAGACAAATTCAAATATAATATTATTTTGATGGTACTAAGATAACTGAAAAAAAAAGGGCAGTGTTTTTTATTTATTTTATTTTTTTAATGTGGCAGCTCTTTCTTGGCTTGAACACTAGGGGGAGACAAAGATCTGCGGTATAATGTTACACGATCACAAAAGGTGTGTGCGCAAACACACACTGATTCACAATGTATTTTTGTAGACAGGATACGCTGGTGTGATCGGACACATCATGAGTTTGTGTGTGTACCTGCAGGACGGTGTTGAGAGCATGTTGGGATATTCACAGTCTCCGTGAACACAATAGTTCTTATAGTGCTCAGGGCAGGGGATGTACAGCCCTCTCGCCACCTCTGAAACCTCAGGCTTCTCCTCTAGAATTCAAACACAGTGGGTCAGAACAGCTAAAAGTCAAGGGCACTTCAGAACCACAGGACAAATTTATCAAAAACAGCTTTTTATAATTAAACACACCCACCTGTGTAGTCTGTCCTGGCATACTGTCCATCCCCTGCTTTGGTGCCTGTAATCATGTCGCCTACAGGATAAAAAAACAAATTCAGATGATAAAATGAACAAATCTGCTGGTTACATAATACAACATTGTTTTTTTTTTCCCTCTTCATTTGTACATTGTCATTTTGAAGATATCATCTGGGAAATTGCTATATTCCAGAGACTAATGATCCTATGTACTCGAACGAACTTGATTATGTAACATTGATTTATATTGTTCATCTTTACATGTGTTCTCTGTTGTCTTATATAAATGCAAATTGAATGGAAGAAGACATAATGTCACAATGTAAGGAATTAATACATTATATAAAGCAATCATAAACCTGCGCTTCTTACCCTGACAGTGACCAAGGAATTTGACCTCGATTCGTTCCTGCCGCTGACATGACGCCTCTTTTACCTGGCAGGGGTTGTCATAGGAACGGCCGTCTGACGCGCACACGGGGTTAAAACTGATGTGAGAGCAGTCGATGTTACAGACGCACCTGTGTCGTGAGAAACAGCATAGTAAATGCCAATTACTGAAAAAATCAAAGACCGTGAAAAAGATCATTAAACAAGTGTCACACCTTGTTTGATCAAGCTGTCAGCCAAGAAAAACACTTCAAACATGCAAACCAGGGACTCAAAATAATTGCTGGAGGGGATTCGGTGTTGCAACCCTGATATTGATACAAAAACTTGAATATTCAATTAAAATTTTCAGGCCGTCATTGGAAGTAATGCACTTTTTGGCATTCTACCAGTTTTTATTAATATTTTAGGAGAAGGAGGAGGAAACAGAAAGCAGATTAGAAGGCTGGTCGGCTCAATCGAAAGGTTGGGAAACAATAAACATTTCCTGATTCAATTTGGATTCACAAACTCTGAGTTTGGTTGAAAACAGATTCATTTGGGTATATATTTGGGTTATGATGTTAATTTTGTGTATATATGATTATGAAGGACAGTGTTTTAGATTGAAACAATAACTCTTTTTTTTTTACAATTTATAAAAAAAAAAAAAAATCCTGTCAGGACATCTGTCATCAAAGATGGTTGACAATTAGCAAACAGTTTTGATTGGCTGTATGGTTTTATTCTGGGCAAGAACTCCCTGTGCATCTATGTAGCCTAGCATGGATAATAGCGGGGAGATCAGCAATAACCCCCTCTAGGGTAAACAGAACATAACCAACATAAATGTATTGCAGATATCATTAATTTTTAATAATTTAAAGTACACATTTTATAAATTAGTCTGGTTCCAAGGAGAATCAGAAGATCGAATTCTGACTCGACGAGAGGAGGAGCTGGGGATGGAGGAGGGTAATTAGCTATTGAGAAACTAAAAACTGCTGACAATAATCGAAAGGCCTTGTATATGAATGTTGAGATAGGCGTTGTATGTATATAGGTAGACGTGGATCAGCTGAGAGTCAAAGTGATGCGAGCTTGACTAACGTGACCTGCCAGAACTTACACTATGCTTGATTATTGTGAATTATTATAAATATGAGCTTGCTGCTTAACATTTAAATACTTGGCAGTATTTAAGCAGTTGCAGCACGCTTCAGAAACCCTCCACCTTCCCCAGCTCCACCTGTATATTTGTATTGGCAGTAGCAAGTCTCAAGAGAAAACAAATCAACACTTGCATGTATATAAGCCTCCTAAATTCTCACAGAATTGTCAAAACAGTAATATATTAATATAAATATTGATGGGAAAGCTGAATTTTCAGCATAATTTTCTTCTGTTTCACATGATCCTTCAAAATCACTCTAATATGCTGGTTTATTGGTGATGAAATGGTTCTTGTTGTCAAATGTTGAAAACAGTTGTGTTGCTTTATTCATTTATTTATTTGAAGAAAAGGTATACATTATAACAAATAAAAATATAAATCTACAGCAAAAGTTTGTCCCACAAACAACATACTTGCCAGGAATTGACGGTTTTAAGTATTTCATGTATACTGTTGCTGGTAGATACAATCAATCAAACGAACACTTGTTTTTATGCCTACAAGAAAATTGCTTTTGTAAAAGCCAGTTCTGCAAAAGGTGAACATTACGGTTTTAATGTACACCTCTCCATCATGTATGAGTGTGTTAAGCTCAGCATTTTCACAGGCGTCCTGCGAGACCATAGCCCTGCAACATACACAGATTACAATGGTAAAAAATACAGGCCTCTTTACAAAAGGTCTGCATCAGCGGGAACGGCAACCTCGCATAAACATTAACTGACATTCATAATTGCCCATTTGGCTTGAGGCTGGATGAATTACCATTAGAAACAGATTAACACCAACATCAACAATGTTTTTTTATGATGTGTCTACTCTATAAATGTTGATAAGGGTGTCAAGATTGCAAATGTAATGAGTAGAGTCTGTTTTCCATCTTCTTGTCTCAGCGTGAAGCTGGAAGGGAAAGCTCAGGAATGAATGTGGACAGGATCGAACTGGATGCTGCAGTGATTTTCAATCTATAGCACATTCTTGAGTCTATCATCTCAGGGGCTTAATGACTAGCACAGAAGACTGGCTTAGCAACTGCGAACACATCAGTGGAGAATAATACAACGCTCCGTTTCAAACGATAAGAAATGATGAGTTCCGACACTTTGATGTTCTGTCGCTCGTTTTCATGGCTGCTTCTCTTCACATACCTTCATTAACGACGGTAATGAGCGCTTATGTGCGTATGCATGAAAGACGATGCTCTTCTGAGGAAACGAAGACATACAGAATCCCAGACAAAGTTTCTTACATTTATGAAGAATTTACTTTTGTGTGTGAACCAGTCATTCATTCATGCCTGAGAGAATCGAAAACCTGTCATATAGTCTTCATTTGTGTATGTTCTGTGAGTTTATTGGGTATATAAGTAATTCCCGAAAGAGTTGACATTAATTTATGGTCTGAATCTTCAACGTTCAGGTGTTTCTCCTGTAGTTTCTCTCCAAAGTAAGTATGTGTTGTCTGTGTGCCACAGCAGGAACATGTTGAGCGGAAATGACAATTAAACTGCCGTTCCCAGTCACTTCTCACTGCAGCAAACAGACGACAGTATAATTATAAATCTGTCATTATTTTTGTGTATGTGTGTTTTTTTCTTCCACTTTCTTTTTTAATATATCCACCCTGCCAGTGGGCTTTAGTGATGTATGGAGCTGTTTTCTATTCTGGCACTACTGGAATAATGCAAACCGACTACAAATGTAAGATAAAAATATCTGTTTTAAATAGAGACGTAGACTGAACTGAACTGTGGCGTGGAGTCAACTCAAGGGCAGCTTTGATTGTTTGCCATTGCTAATTGAGATCTGTAATGCATATTAATTTAGATAAATCTCCAGAAACATTGAATGCGAGATAAAAACAAACGGGCACAATGATATTGAGATGTATTTATTGCGAAGCACTGGTAATACACACACACACACACACATTTGCTCTCTAGTATGACCGTCTGTAGTGGTCATAAAGGCTAATGTGTCTTGAGCGCATGAATATTTAATGTCAGCTCTCACATTCTCTAGGCACACACACACTGCAAATGCATTGCGCCAACAACACACACACACTCACACATTCACCCAGATGCACACACACATCAAAGATTTCCTATAGCAAATCAAGTAATAATGGCTGTATGGGTGAGTCAAACTGAATGGTTGAGATTTCCTAAAAAATTCAGGTTGTTTGTATGATAGCCTCTGTATGTGTGTGAGTGTGTTTATCTTGTTGAGTGAGGGGATATGTCTTATTGATTTGTAAAAGCCATGTGGTTTCTCTGTTATCTAAACTTTTCCAGCATGGCCTGTGGGCTTCCTGTCTGTACAGCTGCTCTTTACTCACACACTTTAGTCTCCCCCTCTCTCTCAACAGCAGAATTATGATGACTGAGTCTGTACTTGGTGAGGATAAGTCTCTGTTTTGTATCATTGATAGTTTGATGAGTTTTGGCTTTTTGATGCAAGTGTTTCAAATGATTGATTTAGATTAGCAGTGTTAACTTGGTTGCAATTGCATCCATCCATTCATCCATCCATCTGTCCATCCAAATAAGAGACTTGGTGTATTTCGAGCTGATTATAATTAAAAGTTCGTTTTTATGTTTTTTTTTTATGTAAGGTATATTCAATATAAACTGTCATCGTCCCTCCCTGGCAACAAGGAGGATATACTAAGAACATTATATATATATATATTTAAGGAAGCACAATAAGACAAATACAATAGAGACACAAATTAAACTAACTTTTCAGATACTGTAGGTTTTACTTAACGTGTATACATTTATTTAACGTCTTTTGTTGTTAAAATTAATGACAGATAGGTATTTAATTTGGAATGCTGTCCTTTTAAGACGGAAGGCATGCATTAAATGCTGACATACGTTCAGTTTTCTCACACCTGTTCACGTTCACTTAATCCATAACTTACTGTATTTATGTGAGATACTCTACACGATAAACATTTGGATTGTTGTGTGTGTATGTGAGTGCTGAGAACTGGTCGCATTCTGTATATGAGAACTGAGGAAGTGGAGCGTGCATACGCACACAAGAGAGAGAGCACTTCTATCAGCGTGATTCCGCCTATCATTTGTCATATTGTCATTTTGAAAGACAATAGGATGCATTTTGTATGTCCAATAGTCCCACATAACATTATAGTCCAGTCACGTCTAGTTAACGAAAACGCTGCATGAATTTCATCATAATTTCGTCATCAGATATTATTTTTTAGCTCGTCAACGTCTCATCTTAGTCACATAAAAAAAATGTGTTAAACAATATTTTTCGGCGTTAAAAGAAATTAAAAAGCTGTATTTATCTTTTATAAATATGATAAAACTAAAGACTTTTTGGATATATGAAGAATGCAGTACTACTCTATAGGTACTCAAGATTAACATGAGATTAGGTGAAACTGTGTATGTTATGTAACCTTTAACATATAATTGGAAAAATAACCAGTTTATTGCCTATCTTTAACCATATAATTACAGTATTGTCAAAATCCAATATCTGTCTGTCTACGGAGTTTTTAAAATCAAATGTAAGACTTTAAGACTTTTTACCTGCACAAATGAAATAAATACTGTATGTACACACAGGCCAAACCTATACAATCTTGATTATTTATTTGATATTTTGCTGTTACCAGTCAAATGTATATGCTGAATGTGTTAAATATTTTAATTCTTTTCTTCCTGTGAGAGGGCAGACCAGAGAAAAGCAACAAAAGTTCATATTGAATTAAAAGCCGGATATAGTTTATGATTATGAAGATTAATTAATTCCATATTAAAAACATAATTGAAAATAGTTCAGTATAATTGAAACAGATTATTCTACATCAACATTTGTGAGTGCAAGGTATTGTATGCGTCCTATTTTAATGAATTTCCTGAAATCAATATTACTTCTACCTTCTTTTCTCTCTCTATTTCACACAATCAATGACTAGGGCCCTAAACAACAGCCAAACAAATCCGGTGCTTGTCACTACACACAATCAGTGCACAAACACACGCAGACATGTTATTAATGCAGCTTATAGCATTGATTTTATTTATAATCGCTCATCTCATTTTTTATTTTTTTTTTGTAATCCTTTCAAGTGACGCAGGAAGCTGGGAAAATGGAGCGAGACTAAAATAAGAAGGGCTGCTGAGAGAGGTAGAGTGTTTTTGGTAGAGGAACAGTGAGGTGAGTGAGTCATCTGCAGTCAAGTGTATCAGAGCAAGGGGTCTGTCATGGGACCATCCCTACAACTCAGGCATAAATGCCTCAAATCGTGCTGATATCTCCGAGGAGGGAGAGGCTGGGCTGTTTCATTCTGATGCCTCCAAACACTCTGGCTCTCCAGCCAGTGCTTTCTGAATCTTTAGTGAATCTACAGGCTGTCTTTGCCAAGGCCGACATGTTATTCCCTTCAGACACCCTGAGAGAGATAGACGGGAGGGAGGAAGAGAGGCCTTCTTCTATTAAGATTAAAGGGTAGTCTCCTTCACTCTTGCTGGCAGTTTGAGCTGTTCACTGAAACCCAGGGCAACGAAAACCTCCTTTCCACATCCACGGGTGGATTTTATGAGTCATGATTTTTTTTCATGTTTACAACTCAAACAGATTCTCTAGAAATGATAACTGTTCCTCTTTGAATACAACATGGAGATGTTGTTAGAAAGACAAAGTGGGTGTTGAGGTTTTCTGCTTATATTGTATCGGATATTAATGAGTTCTCATTGCTGGAGCGCCGAGGCTAAGCGGCCATTTATCAGCAATGATGAAACTGTCATAATTGGCCTTGTTTCTTGCTCATTTATTTTGGGCAAGTTCTTAAAGTTCATATTAAAAGAACTGAGATTAAAGTTAAAGTATGTGAAACACCCCATATTGACCCCTTGTCCCATATTCCATATCCTGCTACTGGCAGCACCAATCAATCTAAAACAATCTGTCTGTTACTGACCAGGGGAAGTTTTCACATCAAAGGTTAAACAGTTAACTGAAAAAAAATACTATTATTGCAAAAATGCTATTAGAAATGTCCCTTGAGCACCAAGTGATTTCTGAAGGATCAAGTGACACTAAAAACTGAAGTAATGGCTGCTGAAAATGCAGCATTGCCATCACATAAATTTAAGACCCATTCAAGTAGAAAACAGTTATTTTAAATTGTAATGACATTTAACAATTGTACTGTTTTTAACTTTTAATAATGTATTTTTTTACCAAATAAATGCAGCCTTAGTGAACATAAGAGACTTGCCGACATTAATGAGAAATAAAGACCATGACTATCAAGGAAGCTTTTCAAGGCAAGAATTTTATAAATAAAATTTCAGTCTGTTCCAAATTGAATAAGGCTCCAGAGCAGTGTTTTTATCATGCATTTTTTGTCCCCATCCACTTTCATTGTATGAAATAAAGCAGTGTGACCTCTCTTAAAAATAACTACTTTAGTCATTTGCAAAGAAATAAAGTCATTCAGGTCTGGAACAACATGTGGATAAAAAAAATAATGACAATATTCATTTTTGAGTGAACTGTCCCTTTAAAATAACAATAAAGTTGTATTTAAATTAATTAACAAATATTATGGCATCTTTCTTTTTTTATTCCGTTCTGTTGGTATTAGCTCTCATACAGGCTGTTTTTGTACTTACCAGACATCTTCAGCATCCACATCACACTCGGCCCCAAACTGGCAAATGTCACATGTGGATGTCTCCTTCTGTCCATTCTCTGCCGAACCCTCGTTCCCTGCTTGGATACATTAAGACAAGACAAGACAGCATAAGCTACCAAAGGTCTGATAAAGATTACTTAGGCCAAGATGAGCAGGCAGTCACAGTCTGTCTCTTTCTTCCCCACAAACATTCATAAATAGATGGAGAGACAGAGGACAGTCATAATTCTCATTCAGTCTTTGTCTCTTGCTCTCACGAGAAGTTCAAATCCCCCACTGATCTTTCCTCAGCCTCGCCCCTCATTTCATCATGATGATTTCTGATTTGCCGCTCCTGCTCCCATGATAGAGGCTTCCCAGGAGCCAGAGCTTAAAGCCCCTCGCTATCGCATATCTGCCCTCATCAGTGGACGGGGAAAAGCAATCCCGTACGCCACCGAATTTAAATTACGTCTCCTTCTCAGAGGATCATCGCTCCCCTTTAGATCCTGACCCTCCATCATGAGGTGCTATTTTTAAAACTTAGACTGCAAAGACAGAGAGATGAGAAAAGAAAGGCAGGCAGATATAAGTAAGAAAAGATACAAGAACGAGAACAAATAAAATATACTGCACTTAAGTGTAAAGAACACTATTTAAGTCAATGTTCTGCTCTATTGATTTATTTTACATTTTTTGGTGCAGACAAAACAGTGTCAATCAATCAGTTTTCTGAAAACTTTTGAGTGAATAATTCACCTATAGTTATGTGTTTTTTTTGGAGTTATTATTTAAAATTAATCGAAATTTAGAAAATTTCAGTGAATGATTCAATGCCTCACTCTTAAAGCCAACTCCTTGTTTTGTTCAAGAACTGTCGTAACAATGTAACATGCAGACTGAGCCACTACAAAAATACCCACCACTAATACACAGACTGTCTGGAAGATGCAAAAAACACAACTGGCGAGACAAAAAAAAAGTACAAATCAAATCAATGGGGAAAATAAATGCATGTTCTACTAAAACTATGAGTTTAAGATCATTTTTTTATTTTATTTTGTTAACGTGAACACAATTGCTAACATTAATTTTACAAGCATGAAATGATAGATCAAGCTTTGCTCTAAACACATCTCGTGTCCAGCATCATGACCGGATCTGATTACCCAGCTTCTCCCTGAGGTGTGTCTGCATGGACCCAAGGATGTGGAAATGAGAAACGTGTCGGAGAGAAGGGGCGGAGATAGTTATCTCCATCCCCCGGTTAGACGGATCCTCTGAATCGATTTTCCCTGACCAGAAACACAGTCGATCACCAACTCCAACTCCTTCTTTTTTCATTCTGCAAACCGCTACCAAAAAGATCCTAAATCTGACCCTGTTTGTGAATATCTAGGTCAATGATTGATTTAATATATCAGTTTTTTTTTTTGTGGATAATGTCTAAAGTCTTTTGTTGTTGTTGTTAGTGTAGAATCTTTAAAGTGCTTTTCATGTATAACGCAAAGACATTTAAGGTTATGAAACTTTCGAATGAAGCGATCTGAGCACACACTGAGCAGAGGAATAGGTTTTGCTGTAAATGGTGGAAGGAAAGGAGATACTCAAATGAACACAAGACAGATGGTGAGTGTCCAAGAAAATGGCTCTTAATGGGACAAACCTACTTGTGCAGAAACTAAGGAGAAAGGTGGGGGTGAATTTAGGGCACAACATGGGCTGTCAGACAAATGATGAATGAAGCCACCCATCTCCTGCACAGTGTATGGAAACTGACCTTCACAACAGCATAGCATTCCAGTCTGGGTCAGAGACGCTGTATATGAACTGAGATCACATGTGAAGTGAAAATGGCACCATATATATATATATATATATATATATGTGTGTGTGTGTGTGTGTCTATTTTACTATATTCAACTACAAAAATATGAGTTGTCAAGTCCTCAGAAAATAAAATATTAAGTTACCAACAATGGTATTACATAAAAGAAGATGCCTTTTGATTGATCTCTAGTTGATTGCTAAAGCACATCCCTAATGTTGTGGCACAAACACTATGTGACAAACAGTGCACCATATTAAAAGTCATAAGCAATGTTTTGAAACAGAGCACCCATAGCGTCATTCCATACATTTTTAAATCATTGGGACAAAAAAAGTCACATTACTGCAATACAAAAAGGAGGAACAAGGCAATTTTCATCACTCTGGAGATTCTCTTGAGAAAGTAAGGTGATTTTGTGGCTCATGCGTAAAACTTACATGTCCCATTCACTATGCAGAAGCAGTATCATTAGCTCGTGGAGATCAGTGGAAATCCAAAGATCCTCTTTCAGGCTATCATCTTTCTGCTGTAAGCATAATGCTTCCTACATTCACTATTGATTCAAAGATGTAATGTGTCCTCTCTATATGTGGATTCACTTGACCTTTGTGTCTCTTGAGAGCTCAGCGTGTTCTTGTGTGGTGTCATCTCTTCTGGGAGTAATGGATGCAGGGTTTTCTTTCATTACATGTTTTATTATTATTATTATAATATATTTTTTTTTATTGTAACATTGTATCTTCAAAATGCAAAATAATATACATGATATAATTTGACCTTTTGGAGTCCAGGGAGAGCTTTCTCATTATTCTCTTTGTTTATGCAACTGTTTAACTGTGATGTTCAAAACCCCTTCCATTTCACAGTTGGTGTGTGTGTGTGTGAGTTAATCTGAGCTGCTTTTCACTAGATGACCCTGGAGTTACAGTATCATCCATCCATCCATCCATCCATCCATCCATTCAGTCATTGTGTGCATTGCGATAAATACCACTCAAAATAATCAAGTGAAATTCATTTCCATCTCATGCTTATATATGATTTATTTTGTGCAAATGGGTTCAAAGCAAATGTACTCTGTAGAACAATCATATTTATGAGAATAGCTAAGTTAGATAATATCTGTTAGATAATAGGGCTCTTGCGGATTTCATAGAATATTAATACTCAATTATGCACTAAAATAAACAAAATAAGAATTTATAATGGGGTTAGAAAGCATTTTTTTATCTGTTTATGATTTTGATATTTTTATGTTTTTTGTTGATGTTTTTGATTTGTTTTTAATTTTAAATTTTTACTTTTTTTGTAATCTTATGCTTTTCTTGTGCTTTTTCACACACTACATGAGGAAAACTATATATAGTCCTTAAACATTTGTAATAAATGTCTAATCTAAACAGCTTGTCAGGATGTATATTTTGACATATGGCCTGCAAACTTGTCCCATAAATGGTTCCAGGCTCTCAATGCTCTAATCATGTGGTCATCAACTAAACCTTCACACTGGGTCCATTAAAGCCTACTTCACACAAATAGGGCAGTTTTGAGTGTCCCAGTACCATTGGGAAAAGCATGTCGTAAAACCCCTTTGGCACTTTGCCTCTTCAATCCACACCTGACATCATAGAAGACCTTGCCAATGACCCATTTGCGCATGTAATTACAGCAATCCGCTGACGACGGTGGCGCAGAGCGAAGGTGTCTAATTTTGTGGAGTGCTCCCGAGGCCCTTTTCTTCCACAGGTTGACAGCTTTTGGAGAGTGCTTTGGAAGCCAGATGAGGGTTTGAATTGGCAAGAGACGTAGGAGTCAATGTGTGAAATCCAGGAAAAGGAGGCCTGAAACGGGATGCCCTTCTTCGAGGGATTAGGGAAGAAGAATTAGGAAAGGAATTAGGGCTTAAAACTTCATTTTTTCCAGCTTTGACCAGATTAAATGCTGCTCACTGAAAGTCTTCCATTGAGCGCTAAAAGACCCGGCAGAAGATCTACGAATCAGTTTCACTCTGCGTCATTACACTGCAACCGTAGGTCAACCGTGTAAAATAAACACACATAAGTTTAACATTCCACTCAGAAAGAATCACATATACTGTCCATTAGACCCAATACATAAGCACCATTTCTCTAGCATTTGATACAGCTGTACCATTTCTAAAGCTCTCCATTATTCTCCCACGAGAAGTGCTGCGAGGTTCAGAGCCTCTTACATTCACACACAAACTAGAACACGTGAGCTGATCTCTGGCTCTGACTATGATGTGCTCCTGATGGCACCCATAATAACACTCGTGATGGAGCCACTCTCAGATATGTAATGGAAATAGAGTGCAGGGGAAGGAAAAGAGATGAAGAGTTGAGGATGAGGAGAAATGAGAGGAAAACATCAAATGGCGTTTGTGGTAAGTAGCACAGAGAAAGAATGAAAGAAACAAAACAACAAAGTAAAAATGACAATGATGGAGAGCGTTCAAAAACAGATGAATGATGAGAGACATAAACAGAGACCGAGAGAGACAAAAACACAAAGGGACTGAGAGAAAGAGACATCTGGTCGATGGGCAGTCAATAAAGTGTCACTTTCTGCAAGCTAAGAATACGGCCTTGATGAGGGGATCTGACCAGGATCGAGGCTGAAATGAACATTTACATTAGCGGCCACAGCCCACCGAGTGACCTTCCCTGAACCCCAGTCTCATATTAGACTCTACGATGCCCCAGATTAAAAATAAAAGTGTTTTGTAAGGATTTCATACATGCCTAGAAGTGGAAAAAGACTAGATTTAACTTCTTCATAATACTGTTGTGTTAAAAAAATAACAAACTTGAACTAAAATCAACTGTCTTAAATGATAGTGAATTCAGGCAGAGATATGCTAATTCTTAGTATTAAAAATAAATGTTCTGTATTTCAATCGAAGGTTCCATGAAGAACATTTAGCATTAATGGAATATTTCCATTGAGCAAAGGTTCTTGACCGTGTAAAAAGGTTTTACATTTTACATTGACATTACATTTTTCTTTCTTCTAGCACAACCCCTGCTGCAGTGGCTGTCTGAGCACCAAGCTCCTGGCACCTTGTCTTTTCATCTAAACTCCCAGACATCGAGGGGTGGCACAGAGAGCAGCTGAAATAATCCAGCACTGTGGGTGCCAGTCTTTGCCATCGAGTCCCACTAATCCCACTGGCACCACAGTGCCAAACTTTCACTCCAGTTTGATCTTTAGAAAATATCCAAATCAGTGGAGCGAAGACAACTGCTGGTAAACAAGAGCTAGCTGCTAAAGGCTATTCCAGAGAGGACTGCATCAAATATGACAGAACTAGTTTAATATAAAAATGCAACATTTTATTCACTTTTTTTCTGATTGTCTATTTCTAAAAGAGTAGTGTTATTGTCCCTTAAGCGGATCTTATGAACTCATTTGACGATGAATGATTTAGTAAGGACGACGTGAGATTTTCCACCTCAGTAGAACAACAACTAGTTTTTCTGTTTTTCTTTTTCAAGTTAAAGGTCATTTCTCAACTCAAAGGAATATGGATTCATTGCTCAGAGACCTACACCAAATTTAGATATTGGCCTTTAACAACATGTGCCCACAAGAGACCTTGTAACACCCAACAGCCAATGCACAGACGAAAGGCAAATGAAAACAAATGAAAGCATTTTCACAAGAGATTTTCCTACTTAGCAATCTCACGTCAGTGAGGAGAACCTTTACACATTAGTATTGAGTAAATCGACTTGAAGGTACCTTAACTAAAATGTACATTAAATACAATTTAAAAAGATACATTTGAAAAATATTACAATGCGAAAAAGTAAAAAAATGGCCTTAAAAGTCACTAATTAAAATACGGTATGCATAAAAAGTAAAATAAATATATAAAAGTTGTGAAAAAGAAATTATATAAAAAAGATACTGATAAAGATACTTACAAACAAATGATTTAAAACTATACATTCACCAAAAAGCCTTAAAATAAAGAAACTAAAAAGAGCCATAACTGTTTAAAATATATATTTGCATAAAAAAGAAGCTATAATTTTAAGCTAAGCTAGAAGAAGATAAAAAAGAAACCAACTAAAATGTACCTAAATCAATTATTTTATCATGTGGATGTATATGTACATATATGTATATGCGTTTCTCTAAAATTCTTTAAAGGATCTTTATTTTCTATAAAGCAGGACATTTTCAAGAAATGGCTAAAACAGATCTCTTCCATCTACACTTGACCCTCTAAGACTCTATTCTATTTCCATGTTTTCTGCTTGTTTGCTTTCATTTAAAATAGACCCTCTAACACTAGCGTCCTCTATTCTTTTTAGATTCTATCTACTTGTTTTCTTACATATTGTTGCTCTTTTGTTAGATTTGATTGCTTCTGTTGTCCTTATTCGTAAGCTACTTTGGATGAAAGCATCTTCTAAATGATTATGTTAGTGTAAATGACATAAGCAAGGTCTAACACTTGTTTTAGTTTACTGATTGACAGATGCGAGTCGGAAGTTTTTCACTATCCAGGTGCATTAGCATTACACTATAAATATGAATGTACTCAGATATTTCTCACGCAGATGCAGTTTGAGTTCTCTGATCACTTTAGACCCCAGTGGCACCTGTATTTAGAGCTAACCACTTGTGACCAGAACACACAAAACTCAAAAATACCAACATTTTAAACAAGATCAAAGTCAGAAAATCCCTAGTAGTCTCCTAAACCAACTGCAAATGTCATAAGAAACTGGACAACAAATGCATGTTATGTGCTCAACACTTCTGCTTCTAGCCAAAAATAAACCCTACCATGTTACGGGCGTCAACAAAGAAACATGAACATCTTTTCCATTCCAAAACACCTCCAGCTCCAGCACAAACTCTAGATTCAAGCCCAGCGGAGCTCCTCTTTGCTCCTTTACACTTTCTATTCAAAGACAGTCAAACAAACCAACAACCTCAGCGGATTTTGCAGATGCATCCCAGGATAAATGAGCCTTTAAGAATTGAAAGCTCTATAAACAACCAAGCCCTTAGATGTTTACATTTCAAACACTGAAGTTTGTCTCCAAGGAGTTCAGGCTTAGCTAGTTCCAGTATTGGGGCGCTGGAGACTGCTGTTATGATGGGTATTTCGGCACCATTGAGGGTTGATGCTTTACTGATTTTAACCAGAACAGATTGCAGTCAGTTCGTTTTTAGTGGCACTCAAGAAATGAAGCTCACTATTGTCAGAAAATAGCATCCTCATAAGATCCACAACCGGAAAGGGATTAAACTCCTCATAGATGCAGCCACTTAAAAAACGAGTCTATTTTCCCAAGTTACTGTATACATGCCTCTAGTGTTCCCTTTTGTCTCTGTCTTATCTTTCTCTCCATACATTTTCTTTCTCATCTCCTGGAATATAACTCTCCATATGCTATGTTGGTATGATTTATTCTGTCTATTGGCAGAAGAAATTCAAACATTTCTTTGTGTGTGACTTCTGTCTGGCTCTACTGCGTGGATATAAGCCAAAATGAACTCTGCTCTTTTCTTTCACTTTTTCTTGTGACCTTGAGGCCATTTTGCCACTTCCTGCCACGGCTCATCAATCACAATGTCTCCTGACCCGTCTAGTGCGCTAATCTCCATATAATCCCACCATTACCGTGAACGGCTCATCTTTTTGTGTCTAGTGTGATTCCTGTTCATCCCCTTTCCCATTCTCCCCAGCCTGCCCGTATCATTATATTGTATTTCCCAAAATAAATTTTAATAGAAATCCCCTTCTGCCCCAAGGATGACCCATATTAAAACAGAACATTTATTTCTCAGCGACAGAAGGTTCACGTAGCCCCCAGTACACCTTTGTCTCATTTGATTCAGCGCCTTCCACGTTTGCCTGAGATTTACATTTCATCTGCAAAGACCCTGACTATATTAATAACTCCGAAGGTATTTGTCAGAGCTCGGAACGAATCGCGAGTGAGTGGATGTTGCCACAAAATGATTGCATTTTCCCTCTTGTTGGGGCTGGAAATGGTTTGCTACAAAGACAACAAGAGTGAATCTATGTCTTGTTTGTGAGAAGAACAAAAGTCATTTACATTTTCAATGTTATTTTCAATTTTCATACATTAAGGAAGCCCTAAATCCTTTTTTTATTCTGCTTTTCTCTCAGCTGTAGAGAATAAGGATACAGAAAAAAAGTGGTTTGAATTTACTTGATTTAATCATGCATCAACATCAACTGTTTTTTTTTCCTTCTTTGTTTAATTCAACACTTCTTTGTAAGAAAACATAATTTGTTCATTAAACATAATGGAATAAAATGATTTTCAGTGGCCATTAGCAGTACCAACATGACTTTATGTCTCCCCATGGAATGATCCATTTTCGTGTTGCATTACTAGGTACCACCAGCTAACCATTTAACCAACTAGAAAGAGCATTTTATCATGTTAAACAGTAGAATAAAGAAACATGCAAGACCCCATCTTTCTTAGAAATGGTTATAAATAAAATTGTAACTGGACATTAAAGTCTTTACATTTGCCCCTTCAAAACCAAGTTCCAAGTAAAGCATGCTGGGCATTATAAATGTCCTGCCCAGATTCAATTAAAAGCAAATATGATTCATGTAGCCAAAGAAGGCATTCTGATCCCCTTTTTCTCTTTACACTTTGTTTGTCAATTTATGGTCTGGCTTTCATGCTTAAAATAAGCCTTTCAACAATAAAAGTAATTAATATGTTAATATTAATTTAACAGATAAACAATGTGCCATCCTTTAATTATAGACTAAAAATAGGTTTCAGCCTAGAAGTAGAGGAGGAAAGTAACTAATTACAAATATTTTCGTTACAGCACTTGAGTACATTTAAAAAAAGAATTAGTAGAAAAAACTTGAGTAAACTTCTACTTGAGTAGAATAAAACTAAAGTATTAAACTTTGTTATTAATACTATACTACATTTAGTTTTAACCAAAAGTACAAAGAACAAAAAAAAGTACAAAAAACAACAACAACTATTTGCATAACATAGCATCATACTTTACAATTTCTGAGACTAATATCATGTTTAGCTCCAAATTCACTATTTAACATCTGTCGTGTTTGAAACAGTTAGCTTCTTTGGTTCCATGTTGCTTCTTATCACAGTGAAACAAAAACTATTCTTTATAATAATCTTTACTGTGATACAAATTATGTCAGTTAGTGTTGTGTTGCAAATGGGTGTTTATTGTTAACCCTACTCCATAATGCTCCATAATCGTCTCATTTTGGGTAAAAACAGAAAAATAATACTAAAGTAATTTATAATGCAGTAACTTGACTAGTTTTTCAGCAAACTGCTTTTTTACTCTTACTTGTCATATTATTTTTCAGTAATTTTACTTGTACTCATGTAAATTATTCCTTGAGTGGCAATACTTTTTACTTAAGTACAATCTCTTAGTATTCTGTCCACCACTACCTAGAACTAATATATATAAACTTAATAATCCAAGATAAAACACCACCCTTGCATTGAAGCTAGGTATCCGAGAGCTTTTCAAAAGGGCTATTTTATCAGATCAACTTATGAATTATATCCGTTGTGATGGTTTAAAAGCCTTTTCCAGCCGCAGTGACACATGCTGATAAACAGTGCATCTGACTCAGTAAGGACTGCAGTACAGAAACAGTGCACATGTTCACACTCAGCTTGAATGTTAAGCACACAAACTCTGAGCACAGCCAGACACTTTTCCTTAGTCTTCACCTCCCATTCCAGACGCCACTGCGACCGTCTTTATCGCAGCAGCTGAAACGGGGAGATTAGATTATTCTCTTTCTCATTCCTCTAAGCTTGTTACCATGGTGATACCACGGTGACTGGGGAAGGTCCTCACCCGCAGACGGCTGTGCAGCTGACTGTCGTCACCTCAGGAACGTGAGGTCATTAATTTCCCTCCGGTAAAAGCTGCGGTGTATTTTAGAACAGTTTAAGGCATGACTTAACAACCATCTTTATGTGAAAGATCAAACGCGGTCGACCGCAGCTGCAAAGACCAAATAAACACACAACGAAAGCCCAAAGCACGCCATCCAACTCCCTTCCTGTGTCTGTGTTGTCTGTATTGATTATAGAAAATCTACCAAAATTAAATACATAATGGATCCTTGATGCAGAGCCCTGGATACACAGTAAATGGATTACATTTGGAAGTAATTAGAAATAATGAAGTGCTGCTGGAGCCGTACTGCTGCAGTTTGGACAGCTGAAGTGATACAGCGATTAATCATTGAATAAAGTTGGGCGTTTCTTGCTTCACAGTGATGGAACGAAGATATTTGCTTCTTGAATTAAAAGCAAAGAGTAATAAATAAATAAGTAAATACAATAAAACCAAACAAAAGTAGAAATAAAAAGGTAGTTTCATCATCATCTACCCTCATGCCATATATTTTTCTCATGAAACCCAAAAGGAGAAAACTAGCGCTAAGTAAATTAACTTAATTAGATCCAATGAGACAGTTCTCAGGTAGTTTCTCTAGAACTTTTCCAAGACTGTCTTTAAACATTAGGACCGCGATTAAACTAAATTAAACAACAACAAAAACAGCATATAATGTTAACAAGGGGTAAATGTTTGGCTGGTTAGCATGACCACATTAGTCCCTGCTACTATACCTACCGTAACAAAACCAGCTTCAAACAGCATCTTTTTCTATGCGTCATAATGGTGCCATATTTGACAGGAATGAAAACAAGGCTGTGCAGTGCATTCGATGGATTTTAACGTTGTTTAACAACATACCGACTGTTCAATAAAAAAACTCCATAAAACAGTTTTGAATGCTGTGAATTGTGGAAATTACTGCGCCATGAGCTCCAGTGAAATAAAATTTTACTGATAAAGTCATGTGTGGTTTATTGAACTGCCATAATAACAGGATATTTTGTAAAAAAAAAAAGAAAAAAAAAAAGAATGCTGGGTAAGGAAAATATATACCAACAATCCATTGTAGGAAACAAAACTTTTGAATGTCTTCTATAGTTTGTCAACGACGAAGCAGCTCTTTATTGCAAGGGCAGGTTGGGAAAGACTCTGTGCTGCTGGTAAACATGATTTATATTCATTTATAGTCAAATCAATGTTTCAGTTACATTGCTGTCTATGGAGGGTCAGAAAGCTCTCGGATTTTATCAAGAATATCTTAATTTGTGTTTCAAAGACGAACAAATGTCTTACAGGTTTGGAACGACATGAGGGCTAGTAATTAATGAAAGAATTTTAATTTTTGGTTGAACTATCCCTTTAAAGTCTATTAATGACTATTCTGTGTATCAATTATATTTGCCTTTTTTACATCAAGATATTTTTGACTATACTGTAATGCATAGTTTATTAGTGTTTGACGTGTGTTTGAAGATACATCCATACAGTACTAAACAGAGTCATTAAAATCCAATGTTATGCACTGTTGATGGGAATCATTATACAAGATAACTTGGTAACTAAACTTGATTAGAATTAGAAGTAATGTCAGCTGCTGTGAAATATCTGATAATCAGAAAAAGCCAAATCTCTTAGCATCAGCCATCATAATCACTGGTTTCTCTATATTGTTTTAGTCTAAAGTGTGTTATTCTGCATGTAGCCTCTCATACAGATGATGTCACACGGCCCTCAGGGCGGCTTCTCTTGGTGCTTTGCTGTAAGTGTCCAGCAGCCTGCATGCCCAGGAGGCAACCCATATAATTTATCTGCAGCCATTGAAATACATTTGATTTTTATCACAGCGATAGTGCTGTGCTTACCTAAATGCCCTTCTTTCTCACTCTCTTTCTGTTCCGTTCCATCTATAAACTGCAATCATTTCTCCCTTCCCTCACCCAGCCTTTATCGCCCTCATCTTTCTCTTCCTCCTCTTTACTTATCGTTCTCTTTATCTGCCTTCCATTTCTCTTTCCCTCTCCTTTCCTTTCTCCACTCATTTTATCGATGTGCACGTTCTCCAGTCTCTTATCACTCTTCTTTTGTCTCTCTATACATATTTTCTCTTCTCCCCTCATCATCTTGTCTTCTCCACTCTCTCTATCTCTATTGTTCTAGTCTGCAGAGAGCCATTTGCTTTCATCAACCAACACAAAACCATTTTCCTAACAAAACATCTCGATATTCTTAATTGACATACTTGTTAAATGAGAAGTTCATGATCAGTTAAGTCCTTCACAAGCACTATTTGGCAGGAGTAGTTTTTTAAACTTTTGAAAAGCCCTGGTTTAGAAATCTACTGCTGTAAAATGTTAAGTGCAACATTATAAAGACAACATGTTGCTTGCAAAGTAATTATCTTTTATATTGTTACTATACTGAAGCCAAAGTAAGTATTATTGTATATAGTTGGAAAATTGCATAACAAAATTCTACCCACTATTAAAGCACTGTATACAACCTGAAGAGAGACATTTATTATTCAAATTTGTATGTATAGTATTTTTACGGTTAACTTACAGCCTCAAACATACATACGTACTACTATTTTTCATTAAAAAAAATCTTTGTTCTAAACAATGTTTGTGATTTTAAGGTACAATTATTAACACATGACGTGTTTATATGACTTGCATTTAAAAAACAAAGTTCGGTGTCAGTAGTGTATTTTTAAAGAGACTGATTGATACTTTATTAAACTGTAATAATATTTTACAATATTACAATATTCATATTATCTTTATGTAAAACCAAAAGGCAGCATGACAAGAAATGTAACTTTAGTTGCTGTATTTACTGGAAGTTAAATAATAATAATAATAATAATATATCTGTGAAATAAATTATATACCCCAATTGCAGACATTCTTATATGGTTGGGATTCAATTTCTCTGTGAAAAGTATGTGAAGTATAAATTTCCCAAACCTCCTCAGGGAAAGATAGCCATGTGCCAATGACACATATACCAACCAAGCTGCTGCTATTTGCAAAAAGCAGAGCCCATATCTAGCAAACAGGAAATGGCTAGCAAAACAAGACCACAATAAGCGTGCAGGGGGATGTTACAGTACTCAATTAGCGGATGTGGCCTGTTTGGTTGAGAGAGAAGAATAAAAGGGTTGACTGGAAGAGCGAGAGATTAAAATCAAAGAAGAGTGACACATTTTAAGAGGTGCAAATATACGGCTCAAGCCGCAGACTGTTCTACTGTCAGTCAGACATTGCACTTTGGGGGGAAGAGTGTAATAATTCTGTTTCTCTGAACAATACGTGAGTGGGTGTAATTGAATCTCAGTTTCAGTGGGCGGCTTGTGGAGGAGAGCAGATGACTGCTGACAGGCTGAGAGGAAGTGAGTGTGTGTTTATGAGCATCATCGGTGGGGAAGTGTAAACAAGTGCACAGTGATTTAATGAGCAGTATGCACACAAATTCAGGTGTCAAAATTGAATATTCTGAGTTGGTCTGCCTTACCTTCATCTCCCGATCCTGAACCAGCATCTGTAAAAAACAAAAAACAAAACTTTACATCCATGTCTTTCTTCGAAGTTTCATTTCTGTCATTTTAGTCAATCCAATATGGGTCAAACAATTCACACAGGTTTACCGCATCTAAAGTTCATGTCCATGTTGTTTATTTGTCAACTTCCCAGACAATAATAAAAAAGTAAATAAACTGAATAAAATTTTTTAGAATGTACAAATAAGGAACTGGCCATACATCCAATATGTTTTTCTGTCTATGTCTAGAGATGCTGGAATGGGCTCCAGCAACCTACAGTATAGGACAAGCGATTTAGAAAATGGATGGATGTATAAACCATGTACATTATTGCTCATCTGTGTCTCTGGAGTCTCTGCACACTTTTCCCAGTATGCATTACAAACGTGGTCCTATGTACTTGAACTGTGGGAGGATCAAAGGTGAATATGTGACCCATTTGACTCATGTAGGCATAAGTGGGCTGCACGAATGATGCAAGAGGCAGATATTATAAATGCACACATACTCTGATTCATAACAGTCTGATTTAGAATCGGTGTTTCAACTTAAACCAAAGAAACTATAACCCTTCTGCACACCCTTTGCACATAACAACAGAAAAGTCCAGGGCTTTATGGTTTTACTGCCACAATATTTGTTTAAACATGACTTTAAAGTCAAGTATAGTCAAGTATCATAATGTAAATGATGCACTGGATATGATGGTATAAAAAGACACTCAAGTGAAAATGAGGAAAGCATAGCAAGATATAACTATGCATAATATGAATCTTTAAACAAATACACACTCTAATTTACATGTGTGGCTCTATGTGTTAGATACAAAGCAATTTCATAGAAAGCTATTTTTATTTTTTTAGATTTTAAGATTCCTAAATTAATCTGTATAGTTTACATACATTTTCATCTCAAGAAGCTAAAACGCCAGGTGTCCACACTCACACACAGAAGTTCAGACTGGTTTATTTGCTGTCAGTTTTTCTAATTGCCTGACAGTTACATTCTTTATTCAGAGGCATGCCGCACACAATCTGTCTTTGACCATCTGAGCGATGCTCTCTGGCCATCTGGACAAGAAAAGCTCAGCTATGGCTTTAATGCAAAGAATATGTCTAAACCTGTCAAAATAATTTCTACCTGTTTATTTGATATGCTTTCACCTGCATATGTGTATAAAATGAGTATAAAATTAACTCTATAAAGCCCGACATAAATAACAGCCAGACAAAAAATGTGTAGATTTATTATCACGAGCAAAAATCTGGTAGAAAGAACATTATTGGAACTGAATTGGTTTTCCCTAGAAAAATTCAATGACAGAACATAATAATGTAGAGTCATCAGTAAGCTACATGTTAAATATGATATATACAACTTTATAGGGTTAAACAGATTAATAGTCTACATTCAACAAACATCCGTCTAACGATCCATCCTTGTATTCAATTCAACATTCCTTATAAAAACTGAAGACCTTAAAAGGCAAAAACTAAACAGAACCAATGAACCTGTCCTTAAGCACTGGGTCAAAAAAGTGGAAAACCCTCCACTGCCTCAAAAATTCATGAAGTTCCAAAGTACATCAAAAAGTCTATTTCACAGTACGGCTGAAAAAGTAAAGCGAGACGAACAATCTGTTTCTCGGCACACTTCTTCCTGTGAGACTGGACTCTGCTGAGTTTGCTGGCACGAAACAATGACAGGAGTCTTATTAAGTGTAAGAGACCTTTGTTCCTCATTCAGAGGTATCAGCAGGTTATGCATCTCCTCTGCCTTTGTCATTTATCAGGAAGAATATGTTATCAGGTGACTTTGCACTTTTTTTTATCTGGGCTCCCACGATGCAATGGGATGAGTGAACTTGAGCTTGAGGCTCAGAGGCAGATGGTCTTTGTCAGCAGAGACAAACGCAGCTGTGATTTAACATGCCACGGCCGCTGTACAAACACACAATTAACTATTTCCAGAACAGCATGCTTGACCGACATGTGCGTCAGGTAACATATCAGTACTTAATGATAAAACAGGCCTGTTGAGCTGTTTATGTGAGAGTTTTGTGAATGTAATAGTCATTTCGTGGAATGTGATGCATGCTCCCTGCATGGAGAAAGCTACTTTAGCACTACATGGAGTGAGATTATGGAGAAAGGCTATCTTAACCTCGATTTCCAATGTTGAAAATGAACTGCCTTCTCCACTCTACAGTTACGCATCACTAAGCTAATGGCTAGCTGCCCTGTGCCACACTGAAAACTCAATATAAGCGCATGACCCGTCTCCTTAATCAGTGCATTATTCACGCTGATCTTACAGCAGCACTGCGGTGAACTTGTCACAGTTTGTGAGGTAAATAGCCCACTTATCAATGCCAGAAAAAAAGAGAGAAGCATATACTCCCCCTTCCATACTTCTTAATATTTGGCACATAAGACCTTTCTGAAAGTTTCAATGAAGCGCAGCAAGAAACTAAGCTACAGTCAAATTTCAGTAGCCAAGTGTGATAGAGTTTGTGATAGGTTTGAAGCAGGATGGTGAAATTACTTTGTGGGACAAGGGAAAAACACAATTTTACCAAACAGTATTGGAGGTGACTGTTGGTGAATGATATTACAGCTGAATTGAGTGACTATGCCAGTAAATCATGGACTTTAAACAGTACCATAACTTTTAATACTGAGTGTAGACTAGAAGTGAAAGATCATTATTGACAAGAGCAATGGCACTTTTGAATCCATTTAGCATCATTTAACATGCAGAATGGGATTCAGCACCATGGAGAGCAACAAGCACAGGCCCGAATCTGAAACCTTAAATTAATAAATTAAACTGTCCAACATAATTTAGTACAGAGAGTAAATAAATTTACAATCTTACACAAAAATATGTTTAAACATATTGCTGAAAATCAGCTTTGCCATCAGAGCAATAAATTATGTTTTAAAATATATTAAAATTGAATTCAGTTATAGTAAACTGAAATAATATTTCACGATATTTATGTTTACTGTTTGGACATAAAAACACAGCCTTAGAGACTTATTTAAAAAACATTACAAAATCTTTCTGACCTCAAACTTTTCAATGTTTGCTGCATACACCTCCACATTATACTGTAATCGATAAGAAATTTCAGGCTTACTTGTAAACATCAGTTTTCATAGTGTAAACTTTGTCACATATGTTTCAATGGCAAAGGTGTTTCTTAAAGGCACATGAGTTTTTAATTCCAAAATCAAGATGAAGGCTCAGAAATATCTATGAAGGAGAGCCAGACAAAGAGTGGGACATCTATGAAAACCTAAAATATGACAAACTATACAAATGTAATATGATGTGATATGACGCCTTTAATACTTCTCCAGTTATTACAATCAATGTTCTATTTCCTGATGCATGAAGGTGCTCACTTTCAGTTATGATACTGATGTATGAACAAAGACTGAGGAGCTGCAACCAGCCTTGGAGAAATAAAGAAAATAGCAGAGTGTGATACACTTCACTTATCTCTGTAGGTCATCTGTCAGCTGCTGGATCATTTGCTTGGGAATTAGTGGAGAGGAAATCAGTGTCAAAGAGTTAGATGAGCTGGTACAAGCATCAGAACTGTGAGGCAGTCCATTTCTCTGTCTCTTTCCTCAAAGTCCTCAGGGCTGAAAGTGTGAAAATCTCATTGGGCTGTGGATATATTCTTTTGGTCTTACTTAAAGCTATTTTAGACAGAGCTTTAAGCATTCAGCAGGGTTTTCAGGTAAATTACAATTGTTGTTCAACCACATTATTTAATCCTTGGCATAATGATGTGGGTAAAATGAACTATTAAATCTGAATTTAACATAGTCATAATCTAATTGGTAAGGAATTTAATATATCTGTTCATAATGTCTGTTGGGCTTCAGGTTTGAATTATGGGTTATACTACAATTTCTCTACTGTAATATGATGAAAAACTATATTGACATTTCTTTATATTTTTTTAGTTGATCCACCATGCTTTAAAGTCAAGATTAGTGAGGCTGTTGTATATATTTAGTAACAGAAAAGATTAATATTCTTTTTTTTACTTTCTGTTCATCAAAGAATCCTTATAAAATATCACTGTTTCCACAAAATTATTAAGCAGCACAAATGCATTCAACATGAATAATAAGAAATGTTTCTGATTTATGGAGCATCATGTGACAGCAAAGACCAGAGTTTTTGATGCTGAATATTCAGCTTTGCCATCACAGGATTAAATCAAATTTTAAAGCATGTTCCAATAGAAAAGTTGTGTTAAATTGTTATTAAATTCTACTATATTAATTTCTGAATTCAAACAAATGTAGCCTTACTGAAAATAAGATAACAGTAGTAGTATATAAATTATTTAATTACTTATTTATTTTGCAAATCCACAGTCACAATATTGTAATGTCTTTTAATTATTTTCATTTGGGGGCTTTTCACTGCAATTTTAGATATGTGTAGCTAATTTGATTACTTAATTGGGAAGGAAACAAACCATGATAGATATTCAAAAACTGTGATTTTTTTAAGCACTTAGCATGTAAACAAGACATCCTTGATCACAACTATAATTTCAGCTTTTGTTTTCAGAGTATTACCCGTGAACCAGACTGGTCTGACGTGCATTCAATGCATGAACGTAAAAAAGAGAAATAAAAGCAAAAGATGACATGAAAGCATTCAGACAGACAGAGCCAAACAGAGAGATGATGAGAGATGGTTCAGTGGTGCCATTCAACCTTCATGGAGACAAAGACAAACACTCTTCTTGTTTTCTGCAGCTTGTTTCAGTAAATTAGCTTTTACCTCCCAGAACACCTACAGACAAGTACATGCTCGTACACATTCAGGCATAGATGAGAACCAACATCCTGCTGGGACTGAATTATGACTTTACCTGCATACACACACGGCGTGAGGAGAACATGTCATTCTCTGGATGCTCCATAAGCACAAATACCTTCCTCCCACACTCTCTCTCTCCCTAGAGATCATTTTTAGAGGTTTCAGTGAGTTTAGGCCCTGTTTAATGGAGTCTGACTCAGCAACTCCCAGAGCACCAAACATCTGCTTTAGCCTCTGCAATACACTTCTTACTGACCACAAAACACACTTTCGCTCGTATCATTTGGTCTTTGATTTACCATAAACATGCAATGCTTACTCCTTTTATATTAGAGGAAAAAGGGGATGTTTTTCTAAAATCATAAACAACAGCAATCCAGTCTTGTGAAAAAGCCTTTGTGCCTTTAAAAGCTCTGAATGCAGGTTTTAAAACACATCAAGAGCTTTACACAAAGCAGTAATATACGGTCCAAGCCTGTAAAGGGTATTATGGGTATAGTAGAGTATAACATGTTTAACACAACACAGATATGAGTCTCTGTCTGATACAGTTCTGCTCAATTTGATAACCTCACACTCACTTTTTATGGGCAAATGATTAGGCTGTGGTTTAACCTTCAAGAGACAGCAAACACATGAGTGAACGTACCGGCTGGGCAGGATCCTTCAGAGACCACCAGGATCTCGCTCTGCTGTTTGCAGGCGTCTCTCCGCAGAAAACACTCGTTTTCATAGTTTTCGTTGTTGGAGCCGCACACAGGAACATAATCATTGTTGCACTGAAAGAAAAAAGAGGGATTTTAGGCATTAGAAAGTTTGAGAAAAATGAGACGTGGAAAACATGGGACCAATATTAACATTATAGTACTGCAGCTTTTTGCAGAATTGAAATATAAGGGCAATAAATATGTATAAATACTTTGAAATAAACTGTATATTAATATTCCTGCAGTAGTTTTCAGGAAAAAAAAAATTTTCTCCTAAGCATTGCATGAGATGGGAACAAAGGGGTCTTTCTTTAAGAAAATGTTGTAACGTATTACGCAAGAATAAGAAATGTGCATTAAACTGACCTATATATCTCTCACAGCCTAATTGCGATGTTTTAGCAGCGTTTTATTTCGGGGGTTTTAGATGAGCTCACAGCAGAGAATAAGAATTGCTTGATCTGAATGTGAATAAAGCTACTGTGAGCTCCGAGGGCCGAAATACAGCCTGCCAACTGCACTGCCCACGTTCCCAAACCAGCCGCAAAATGATGATTACAGTGTAAGAAAATGCCAGGAAGGACTACATCACAAAATACTGTGAAACATTTGCAAGTTGCGAGTCGGTTTCAGGTTCTTTAGTCATAACTTTAACATACTTTTTTTAAATGTAATTGAAAAAGGTTTGAAGATTTGATCACAATGTTTAGTAAAAATGTCTTGTAAAAAAAAGGAAATATAAAAAGAAAATTTGACTTGTACTTGACATGTAAAAAAAAATAAAAATCTGCCTCACACATAATTTTAATATGAGTGCATCCCCAGATTTATGAAAAATAAAACTTTTCAAAAGAGAAAGACAAAGATCTACTTCAGTGCATCTCAAACATTCCAGTCAATCTCTTGAAAACCAACTAAAGTTCGAGTTCACGAGGAGCAGGTATTTTAAACTCACTAGGTGGTCTGGTGGAAAATGAAGCCGTTCCAAAGCTCACGCAGGTATTTTGGAAGAGTCTGACCACAGCGCACACACATATGCACCTGAACACACAGAGACACACAGTGTCTGGTCCAGCAGCCCCCCGGGAGGCTGCAGTGGTCTGTCAGCTCACATGTTGGCTGAGGGACTGTGTGGCTGGTGGCCAGCTGGTTGGCAGGGGTCACAGGAATAACTGTGCCCATCGATTCTGGAGCGGGATTTGTACTTGCTGTTTTATCGGCTGAGAAGCAATATTATGCAGGATGAGAGAGCTCTGAGCCAACACTGGCAAGAGATCCAGAGAGAGGGGGGTGAAATATGAGAAAAAAGAAAAACTAGGTCCACGGGAGATGAATATACTGCAAGGATAGAATACAACAAAAAGGAAAAAGATAGACATGAATGGATTTTCTTTTAATAAATATAATTTTACATAACTTTAGGGTGATATACTGTATACAAAAACAAAACTATACAAATTAAATATTAATAAGATCGTCTGGTAAGAAAAGAGTAAATCCAGTTTGCAGTAAGTACAACTTCAAGATGATATTACATACATTCAAAAGCAAGACTGAGAGTGTAATATACCCAATGTATTCCAACAGACAAGTTAATACAGGGTAACTTAATATTGAGTAACAATGTATCTGCATTCGGCATGGCCATTGCTGAATTGCGTTGTAATAGCTTGAGGGGCTACAGAATGTGTTTTTGCATTTAAAACGAGAGAGGCATGATATTGGAATGAAAACAACGTAAAGTGCGTAGATGCATTTTTTTTAATATTAAACAGGAAGCGTCTTTGAACTTGAATGTTGCATTTTCAGAATGCTATGAAATGCATGAGATGCCGCAAAAGTCACAAAATGAATGCAACGATAAATGAATGCATTGTGTATAGTGCATGTTTACATAGCAAAATAATGGAAAAGCAGCAAAGTGGATTGCAAAAGGCTTTCTACACGTTCCGTCAAACACCTTCAAACTCAAAAGCCAACAGAAGCCATTATAATCAGTAATACTGTCTTGTATAATCAGTAACACTGGCGTGTTGCGACAGTTCACTGACAATAAATGGATGACCCATTATACTTCTCCTACTCTGCATGCTCTATTTGTATGGAGACAAAATGTCTAATGAATGATTAAATAACTTGTTTAAAGACCTGTCACAATCTACTGGCTTGCTGTTGTAACCTGCAGAAAGAGAAATATACCCGCCACTAATACACAGACTGACAGCTTGTCTGTCTAGAAGAAAACACAGATAAGAGGAGAGATGCAAACAGTGCTGTTGGATTCAAGGACATTTAAGAACTGTAATTAATTACTATATAATGTTAACTGAAGTGGTATAGGTTTGAACACTGGGACAGTCTGTGAGCTAATGCTTTTGAGCATTGGGTTTGTATTTTTTCCCTCCCCAAAAATCTCTCATTCAACCAAGGTCGAATGCGATTTCAGTTTTCTTTGATAAAAATATCCCACTATCAGCGCACCTGAGATGGAGAGTGAAAGAAAAGACTGAGTGACAGTAAAACGCAACCGAGTCACCAGAATAGAAAAACAGAGTGAAATCTCAGAAGAGCTAAGCATGGAGATGATCTCAAAATGAACACAGAAAGAAAGAGAACAGGAGGAGAGAGTGAAATGGATATTAACAGTTTTTAAACCTTTTCATTCTTTTGACATTTCTACAGCTTCAAGTGTTCAGTCAATCTTTTTGGCCTGGCATGATGCAATAGTAAGAAAGGCTGCCCAGCCCCAGGCAGCCCCCAGCATGCCCCGAGAAATGCCTGTTTTCCCGAGCCCCTGCAGTTTGGTCCTTTTAACTTTACCCCTTGAGAGGAAGGAGTGCATTAGCACTTCATCTTTGCAGAAAAATAACTGGTGATTACGAAGAAAATGTAATTGAAATAAATTCATGACAAGTAATAACAGTTAAAAAAGCAGACAAGACACTTTAGCTATAAAAAAACTCTTTTCACTTGCAGGTCAGAAGTGTAGGATTGAAGTGGTATTATGATAAATTAAAAAAACCTTGAAAAGCTGAAAAGCATGCTAATATATGTTACACATATCTATTCCACTGCAGAAAAAGTTTGATCTTTTCACAGTTAGCCGTGATAAAAAAGCATTAAACAAGCCCCTTTTTCCTGTTCACAGGCAACTGAATTACCCAAACTACATCTTGGATAGCCTGAGAGTGAGTACATTTTCAGCAAATGTTCATTTTTGGGTGAAACATTTTGGGTGAAACTATTTCCTGACACCATACACTCAAGTAAAACATGGCCATGACTGCTCATACAAGGTGAAGAGTACACCAAATTCTCAACTAAAGTAATATCATAACAAATCAAGACACAATAAGACAATGTGATGGGGCAAAGGAAGACAGGAGAGACAATGACACAGAGACAGGCACAGGGAGGAGAGATAAAGAAACTTGTAAGAGACGGCCATAAGGCTGGACAGCATGTGTTCGAAAGCAATCTAATACAATGAGCCTTCCAACAGAGGCCAGACACACAAACACTCAGGGCGGAGGTCGAAAAAATTTTTTCAACCCAGTACACAAAATGGCACACTACACATTATGGCTCTTAAGTACCTTTAAGTCGAGTCAGTTCACTCAGCGGGCATTTCACAAACACATTTTTAGGTATTCTCTATGTAGAAAACAGGCCAGTACAGGCCAGTAGCCAGACAGCAACATAGTGTTGGCCCAGATCTGGCCCACATCTGGCCTGGGCCGAAACTGCTTGCTGTCTGGGTATCGAATTCTATAAGAGAGTGGTCTGAAATCTTATTGTCAAAATGTAGGAAATTATTAAAAAGTCATCTTTTTAAACTTGTTCTTAAGGATTAATCCATTTTGTTTCTGTTGATCTGGATTTATACTTCTTTTATCTATTGTTGTACTCTTATTATTTATCTTATACTGTACACTCTCAGAAAAAAAAGTACAAAAATTGTCACTGGTGTGGTACCTTTTGAAAAGACACAACTTTGTACCTAAGGAGTCCATATTGGTAGCTTAAAGGTACATATTAGTACCTAAAAGGTACAAAAGTGCACTTTTTGAAAAGGTATCACCTAAGTGACAGCTTTTGTATCTTTTTTTCTTAGAGTGTGCTGTAGCGTTGCAAGTGTGAGAAAAATGTTTGTCATGTTTGTTACGATATCGTATTTTAAATCAGCAATAGAAAATGACAATAATAATACAGTATATAAAGTGTGCCTCTTAAACTCAAATCACACAAAAATACTTATAATCAGTTCCAGCTAATGTGCATACATGGCTCTAGTCTAAACAAACAGGTGATTGGCTCTCTTAACTGAAAGGCGGTGCTTCCACTCCTACAGGTGATATACTGGGGGTCATGATTTGACTCATTAATTTACTGACAAATGATCCGTCTACTAACCTTATTTTACTCCCTGTGCCTGTTGGCTCTAGAACCAAAAGTTAACAGTGCTTCAAAGCCATATGTATACGAGTAATCAGGTTATTTTGTAGAAAATCTTTATAGATTCTAGACATAGCTTTATTAGCCTTTATATAGTCTTAGCCTCTGCAGCTGAGAGGAACTAAACCCCATCATTCTAATTCATCGCGTTTTGGGACTTTCAACGCTATCTGAGCTGCTGCAATTCTTGTTTCGTCCTGCAGGGGCTGCTGTGGGGCTGTGTTCCGACTAACAGTGAAGTCTTGCTTTAGTTCCAATTTCCCTCATTATCTTTTACTTAGCTATTTTAAAGCCTCTTTATCCTCACAACATCGAAAAAGTTCTTGCAAACATCACTCAGAGACACCTGTGTTACCACATTTTAACATTTGGTTCACACCATGTCTAGTCACACTTAATCACAGGCAGGAAGCCAACGGGAAAGTGTTGCAGTATTATTAGAGTGAGTATTAGAACAAGCACGTGGCAGTCCATTAATTCCTTGTTTTTTACCCATCCGTCAGTTTTTTTTCATGATCCAGCCATTCATTCCCGAATCAGTCAGTCCATCTATTAGCTGATCTATTCATCTATTCAAAGGCACAAACCAGCCGTTCTCGTTCTGACAAGTCAATCTATCTCTGCTAGGCACTGCTTGTACTGCCATAGCCTACACAAAGAAACTTCTCAAGCAGTAGGGCTAGACTGAACCAAGACAGGCAATTAAAGTCAGACACAGTGAGCAGCAGAAGCGATCGGTGCGGTGATAAGACTGACTGCGTACTGTGTTCTGTAAGAGGAAGAGCTAACAGCACTGAAAACGACCAAAACACTTGCTGACCTGTTTTTTTTATGCAATAAAAGAACAAGAAAATACAATAACAAATTAAGAACAAAAGGGTTACAACAAGGGTTAGATACAATAATCCAAAGCAAACTATATTAGCTTATAAGACTTAAACCATGAAAGAGTCTTATATGCAATATAATTATTAGACTTTCTTAAAGAGTTTACAGTTCAGTTTTTGACAATAAGACAACACACTCCAATAAGAAAACACCACTCTAGAGACTTGTATCCTGCACCACCTAAATATCACCTTGTGCTGTATTCAGGTCCTGTATTTAGCTACTTCTGGAGGACTTAGTTAGTTTAAAATATTAGTAAAAATGAAAATTGCTGTTGAATTGCTGTTTGGAATTTGAAATTATAAATGCGACAGTCTTTTTCTTTTTTCAATGTGATACTAGCTTCAATGGCTATTTTTGATGTAAAAAACATATTTGAATTATTAAAATTACATTTTTTGAAATTTTTAAATAAAGCAAAGATTAAGTAGTTATGTTCTAGAGTAAATACTACTTAAGTCTCGCTTCTTCAAAATTCACTTTAAATTCAATTATTTGCACAATTTACTAGCAATTTTGGATTGAAATCGTTTTAATGTAAATCATACACTAAATTGCTGCATAAATAAGGTATTTGTGAACTAAATTTGGATTAATTTGACTAAAATCTTTTTTAAGAGTGTCTGAATGAAGTAATTTTTCTCAAAAGCGGAAGTATTACAAACCAATAAAATATGTTTGACAGATAATGGGCTTTGACATATGGTTGGATTTTCTCTTAATAGTAATCATGTGTACAGTAAGTCTCCTACCTTGTACTGTGTGAGAACTGTATAGCAACATCTCCCTTAAGAGCAAACAGGAGAAAGCACAGCTGGTGTGTATGGCCAGACCAAACCTTGTACTAAAGTGAAATTATCATTTGTGTTTATCGTACACCGTGAGGGAGTGAAACTCCAAATGTAAGGATATCTACTAGGAAGTGTGAAATCTAAGTGTCTTATTTAAAACAGCGGAGTATCTTGAGTGCAGATGCAAAACTCCCATATGGTCCAGCATACTGAGAAGTGCTAAAGGAGTCTTGAGCCGATGGAATAAGAAAAGCAAATGTGTGTACTTGTCTACTTCCCAGTGGGTACACAACAGCTTGAGATGAAACAGGCATAGCGAGTTAATTATGCATCGTGGAACATGATATAACCCATTTGATTCATTAGGCATTATGTAGCATTTCTTTTCACCCTTGGGCACATTATGAGGGCTGAAACAGCACGACTCGAGAAACATGAGAGGCCAGAACGATGCTCAGAGTGCACGGTGAGTGAGTGGCTGTGACTGCAAACAGACTTCGCGTGCACACGCACGCACAGCTCAATCTGACATGTACAGAGACAGTCACAGACAAGAAGTCTGCCGGCCTGTTTTTTCTCTTCCATTAAGATAACGTAAAGCCTATCGGCTGCGTATCAGTAACATCAGCTGATCCTTATCAGGAGAACAAACCTGTCAAAGATGGAGACGAAGCCCCGAGGAGTGGAGAAACAAGTCAGGACATCCTCTGTTCGAATTCCAGTGACATCCTTGGTACTCCAACCACCGTTTCCTTGGAAAACACAAAGCTGCCCATAACTTGAAATCGAAAAATCTCATATGTCACGAGTGGCACTTCCACTAAAAAGACTTAATGTTCCAGGCACTTGGAACACCTGTGGTTCGTGACAAAAGACAGAGATAGCGTCTTTGAGTGGCCCTGTCAGCTGGCCCTGCGGAGTGATGGATGTCTGGCACAGCGTATGTGACAGAGTAAAAGCTCCAGGGAATGACGACGGAAAACTGGGCCTTTCTGTCAGATCGTTAGTTCTGTACCAAAGGGATGAGTTGACCTTAAACCAGTGGAGAAATGTGAATGGGACAGTCTCGCACAAGGACACAAGGGTGCGAGTTCATTCACATGCGATTTGTGATCTCATCATTGCAAAATATTGCTTGCTTCAGTTGATAGACTGGAGAAATGCATCATGGGGTTAGGTTTGAGACAGCTGCCCGAAATGATGAATTTAAAATAATATTTTGAATTCAGTAAAAGATGAGGTCAGCAGCACTTGTGGATTAGAATTCACACACACACACACACACACACGCACACACACACACACACACACACACATTCTGGTTACAATGGAAGTGATCAATATGGATTATATGTTGGCCAATGTCAATGCATATTTCAAGAGCAAGGTGGTGGATGGCACATCGCATTATTCATTATAGAGACAAAAAGCAGCATCATCTTAAAACTTAAAAAAACATCCTGGCTGATCAATCTGAAGACGGTTGATGTTGCCAACCCAGGCCTAGAGTCCAAACAGCCGACAGCTTTTCACCTGTTGTTGCTTGTTCACATTGACACCTTGGGCAAGTCATGGCCTAATGGTTAGAGAGCCAGACTCATAAATGCATGGATTGTTGGTGGGGGGAGTGCATGTACAGTGCTCTCTCCACCTTCAATACCATGACTATGGTGCCCTTGAAAAAGGCACTGAACCCCCAACTACTCCACAGGTGCCACAGCAAAAGATAAAAATAAAAATGGCTGGCCACTGCTCTGGGTGTGTGTTCACTGCTGTGTGTGTGCACTTTGGATGGGATAAATTCCGAGTATGGGTCACCACTTGGCCATGCCATATCACTTTTTCACACGAGTGTGCAAAATGACCATTATAGAAACTCTAACTACAGTAAACTTGACTGTATTGTCAGTGATTTTGGCCCTTCTATTTTGATCAAAACCAAATACTTTTTTATTTTTTGGTTGCTGAAATTTGTTCCATCACTACTTCTTCATTTACTATTTAAATTCTTTGTTTACATATATATATATATATATATATATATATATATATATATATATATATATATATATATATATATATATTAATAAAGTGAAATAATTTATTAGGCGGAGCTGTTAAAGAAAGAATGTAAACTAATGAAGATGGCTCAGCTCTAAGCATTCTTATCGTTGTCAAAATAAAAGCACTTTTCCACAAGCTTAGGAGTAAAACATATTGGTTGATGTAAATTAAACAACATCAAATAACATATAAAGTTGAATTATTATATGTATTATTGATAAATGCTTTTAAGCTTGACATTTCTGCTTTTACATCCTCTAAAATCAGGCGCCATTCACTTTCATTGTAAGTGTTGACACATCACTGTTGAATGAGTTTAACTTGTAAAGAACTACAGTTTTTAACTACAGTCTCATCTGGAAAAGTAAGAGAGTAACTGCGTCTTAGTGCATTTGGATTCAACGCTTTCTTTCTTAAAGAAGCACATTATCTGTGACAGCTCTCAGGGAGGGTGGCCAATAGGGTCATGGGAGGGAAAAAAATAGAAATAGATCAGACACGATATCCCGGAGAGGCACAAACAAGAAAAAAAAGAAAAAAAAGAATCTGGTGCGTGTCTCACCAGATGATGTATTTTTTGCGCCCCCTCACACAGAGATGTGCCTGCCATTGTGTGACTGAGTGACATTCCCCATTCCCAGGATGCCTGTGTATGTGCCGTTCGCCTCTGATGAGGGTGGGGGGAGGCTAGTGAGGATGGGTGGAAAGGCTCCTGCCTCCCTCCTTAACCGCTTGGCAGTCTGCTCTTGATTAGAGCGACGCTCTTCCCAGCGAGGAGCTCCCGGGCCCTGTCAAGGGAGACGGCTCTTCGGTAATAGCGTCTGACAGGCTGAGGGGAGCCGCGCGGGGACTGATACAGATGCTGCTATCCTGAGTGGCATCAGACTCAAGCCAACATCACCTACTTCGGTAAAATCCCCACACCACCGACTCTCCAGCTGCCAACCCGTCAGTCGGTCTCATGTCTAGCACATGCCAGCCGAGGGTCTGTGTGTGTACATGGATGTATGACACTTTCTGCATCTAATATAGCCAGGAGGAAAAAAACAGGTGCTGCCGGTACGACTGCATTTTCAATCCCACCAGACTGACTTTTAACAGGAAACTGGACCTAATTCCACCCTGAAATAACTTCCTTCCTGATTTTAATTGCTTCATTTTTGATATATTGGTGGAAGTTATCTCCTGTGGCAGCTCATGGAGAGAAGCTATTAGGGGTGATAGACGTGAAATAAAGAGAGGAAAAGAAAAATGAACCCTATTTTTTTATTTTATAGGCTGAATGTATGGGCGGCCATGAAAAGCTGGTCAAAGACTTCTGCGTCATCCAAAATGATTCAAATGCTCTTTTCCTTTAAAAGTCATTTAAAGCAAAAGGGTGTAATTTCTACATCACTAGTGGCAGACGCAATTGCCGAAAAAATGATTTTTAAACAGGTTCCAAACACACAAAGAAATTATGTACTTTTTAAACACATTTCTAAAAGGACTCTGAATTGTGACTGGGAGAACCACAAAAATATAAAACAGCCAATAAATCCATACAACTGTGACCGCACATAAGCTGAATTCTAAATTAATTCTATAAAATTGATATTGCTTTATTGTATGAATTATGAAAGAAATGTTTTATTAATGTTTTTTTTTTCTTGCAAAAATATACCTCATTACTAAAAATAGACAATTGAGAAAATATAATTTGGTTATTTTTAAGTTTGTTCCTTGATGGAGCATCTAATTTATTTAATTTAATTTTATCATAAAATCCAAAATGTTTACTGAACAATTTTATTATACCATTATATTATACCATATTATCAACAGGTAGCAGCCTTTAATACTAATCTGAGAGAATCGAATAGAATTGCTACTTAAGTGACAAAAAACGGATTAAAAAGCAAGAAAAACAGTTCAGAAGAGCATGTGTGATCCATGCATGTGATCCAGATGGTGTGCCATGGATGCCAGATTTTAAAAGAAATATGAATAATGAAATATGTGTGATCAAGAAAAAGCTTTTTATTACTTTATTCCAAGTCTTCCCTTGAATATTAATCTTTTTATTACCATCTATTGTGTACTGTGTGCTTGCAAATTGAAATAAATTGTGTTTTTATCAGGTCTTAGGTACTCTGAATTTGCAAAGCAGACTGTTGCTTATTCCTCAACACAAACATGAGGATACACTCAAAACTGCATTTGCAGGCACTCCAAGAACATTTTAGTATTGCACCTGTACAACATGATTCATTGTCGTAGTCTTGTAGGACTCTCTAATGGCACCAGGGAATAAAGCCCCACTTTTAATCTGTCTCCAGCGATGGTGAAATCATGTGACTGGAGGATAAAAGGATCACAAATGCATGGAAATATATGCAAAGAGATCTGGCTGAAAATGGCTCTTATGATGGGCAGCCGAAGGCCCGAAGGGAAGGCGTCCACCTTCTGCCACTGTCTGCGCGCCTTGTGAGTTCATTCCCAGAGTTCACGCTAAAAGAGAACTGAAGGAGATGCTGCTTTTCACTTGAATGCAGCACCTTGGCTAGAACTCAAACGTCAGCCGGGACACATCCATCTTAAAATGGCAACACCTCAGTCATCGGAGAATGGTCAGAGGGATGCTGTATTAACCAGAATCGGAGTGTGTGAGAGACGAGTCAAGCAGAGAGAAGAAAATGGCTGCGATAATTGATCAGTCAAGTTAAACTGAATCAAGCCCACACATCAACAGTCAAGGGACAATGCCACAAACTAGCTTGCAATCAAGCCAAAAACTAAAAGCCCAGGCAGTCTGTGGCTAAGCAATAACCCCCCATTAGAATGAATCACGCGGGTAAGCAATGAAAGTGCACATGAATGACTGAGCATCAGAGCTTTGGATCAGAGGTGTCATAACACAGTGAGTCATCAGCACAAGCATGACTGAACATGCAGAATCACAAGAACACGATCCGTTATGACATGATGGTACATGTCCAGATGAGGACAATTGCAGATTTGCTAGAAAGAGGGCAAAATCTGACGGGGCAGATGCACATTCTGTTTGCTGTATTTTCAGATATTTCAAGTGAACAACAGCAGGCTTTTTGGAAGTATATCTATAAAACAAAAGTTTCAATTTATAAAAAAAATCTAAAATCAATCATCCCAATGTCATCTAAACCAGTTTAACTTTCTTTCTTTTGTGAAACATATAAAAATTACGTTATACTTGGAGTTTTGTTTTTTCCATATAATGAATGTCAATAGGGTCCAATGTGTTTTTTTTTAATTCGTCAGTTGACACTTTCAAAATCATTTGAGACATATTTCAAGTGTGTATATTATGACAATGGTCTTCTTTGGGTGAACAAACAGTTTACTGATCTAGGATTTGCCAAAAAGTGTTTGAGAGACAGAAAGTTCAAAGTTTGGTTGCTTAGCATGACCCTCTAAGCTCCTGCTGGTAGAAAATGTAATTACACCATTCTGGCAGCAAACGTGAATCTTGCCTCGTGTTTGTACAATAAAAATAAAAATAAAAATGGATTTCCTATGAGCAGAGACAGAATATTTGACATCTCATACTTCCAGTGACTCATGAGCACTGAAAAAAATAAAAATAAATTTGTTTTAGCTACATTTAAATACATTTCAACATGCGTTTTTTTTTTTTTTTTATGTAGCTAAAATAAATTGTTTGCAACACCTTACCTTAAAAAAAGTATATTTTTTTCAGTTTACAAGATGAGAAAGTGGTACTGAAGTCAGGGGAAATGCTTACAGACAGTTTTCTCCAGGTATTATAGAAGACCCTAAAAGTCAAAACACTTGAACCAGTTTGATGACTGTGTTCTTATGACTGAGTCTGTAACAGTTTGGATGGGACCTTGATGGAGCAGATGGGGCTTCACCTCACAATCTGAATCAAGTGATGTCCATCAGTTGACTGCGGCCATTTCTGGTGCCTTTTAGCTTCATTTTTTAATAGTGTAAGGAAATTGTAAGGACATACATTGTCCATCTTTTTTTAGAGTCTTTGTCCTGAACACAACACAAAATCACTCTGATGATTAAAACTGACCTGTCACCCTGTTCCAGAACTCCTGCTGCTGTGTCAGAGACATGCATCTTTAGTAATCGTATCCATTATAAGCTCTGATGGAGAAGCCTTACCTCATCACATCAAACTTTTTTTTCGGAAAACCATTTATGGGATTCATGTTGTGTCCCCAGGTTTCAAAGTTAACTTGTTCAGTGGTCCAGAGACATACTGTAAATTACATTATATAAACTGAGAGCCATACTGCATACTTCCCAGCAGGTGAAAATCACATAAAAAAAGCTAAATTGATTTTGGGGTTAACCAACCTCTCACAATGCAATAAGGTACTAAAGAAAGTTTTTGCAAGTATTACAAGTACTTACGTAAATGAAATGACTTTCATTTCTGCGTTGCTCTCAGTTTCTGCTTTCCACTGGCCACAGGGATACTTTGGTGCGTTTGATTAATTATTCTTGGCTAGATTAAATTTTACATTTCACAATTTTTTTTGAACTTCATCATGCTTATTCAAAAATTCATGGATCATAAAAACAGAAAACATAAAATAAACAAATCAGTAAAAGCAGAGTTGCATCTGCCATGAATAAACAGAATAATAACTAAACATTTACCATGTTTCAAGATTTCAATCAAAACGGATCAAATACCATACAGCACTTGAAACTCTGCTGTTCAAAAGTTCAGGGCCTGTACTTGAAATAATACTAAAACTAATTATATTTCACAAGGATGTATCAAACTGTTTAAAAGTGACAGTAAAGTGGTTTACATTATTGCAAAAATTGTTTTTCAAATTAATGCTGTTTCAAAGTTTCCACAAAATAATTGGGTGAAAAAACAAACAAACAAACAAACAAATAAATAAAGTGGTACAACTGTTTTCAATAATAATAATAATAATAATAATAATAATAATAATAATAATAATAATAATAATAATAATAATAATAATAATAATAAATGATTCTTGAGCACCAGCTCGATGATTTCCTAAGGCTCATGTGACACTGAAGACTGATGAAAACAGGATAAAAAAAAAAAAATCAGTTGTATTAATATTTCAAAATATTACTGCTTTTGTTGTATTTGTGATCAAATAATTGCAGGCTTGATGAGCATATTCTTTTAACACACACATACATCAAAAAACAAACAAAACAAAAAACTTACAGACCTCAATCTTTTGATTGTTGTATGATATATATACAATTCCTATTTTGATAAATCATTTTAATAGAGAACATTATTACTATACACACAAAGCCAAGCAGCTTCCCTTTGGCCGCCTCCGTTAGTGAATTCTAATTCAGCGTGGTATGATGAAGCAGACTTATACGTATAAAAGTGGTCCTTCTCTCTTAAAGGTGGGTTCTCTCCTCTGAGTGGCACATAAAGAAGACACACTTAAAAGTGATATAATGTTCAGACCCCTGCGACCTTGTTTTTGTGAGCCATGTAGAAAGTAGTAAAATTCAATCAAACATCCAGATATAACGATTACTTAAAAAAACATTAAAGAACCAATCTTAAATAAACAGCACAGTATGAGTGATGTGGCAGGCGCCTCTGAGAGCTGGTGTGAGGTGAATAAACATCACTAAATGAACATCAGGGGCTGAATGACCTCTATTCATCGGCATTCAAGCCTTCTTCCTCTTTTCAGCAACACTACCTCCCTGACTGTAGACTTCCCTGGGCTTCATACCCGTCACAAGCCTCTCGACGATCCTTCTTTGATGAATTATTTCACTTAATGGAATAAAGACATTGACCATTATTAGGTTTAAGCGAGCTGACGCCAGAGTTTCACTTGCACACATGTGGCACACAGTCCAGGATGCCTAAATCAAGCCGATCCTATTCTCGCCGACGGCATTAGTGCCTCACTTGAAAACAAATTAAAACAATGTGACCCAGTGAGGCCGGACACAGAATGGGGTTTGTCTTAAAAAACACACCACCATCATGAGTCTGAGTCCTATTTGCACAAAAAAATCAAGAAATAAATAAAGGACGAGGGGAGGGGGGCAAACAGGTAATGCTATTTATCTCGCCAAAGAAACTAATGTGCCTTCGCAAGCTGGGATAAAAATAACAGACTCATTGAGTGCCTATGTGCTCAGTGCCTTGGAGGGACTCTAATGCATTTTCATTTAGACCAAACTCAGATGTTATTAGGACCGACTCTCTCCGGCTTCATTTCACTCTGATCTCAAGGCCAAAGCAGACAAAGTGGGCCACTTTCTAGTAGTCTTCTTAAAAATCGTTTAGACTGAAAACAGCGAAAGGCAAATATACTCAAGAATACTCGAAATTACTGTTATCATGGCATCACAGTCTTGCGTCTACTAGATTTTATACTATATATTTTTTTTCCTACCTCCTAAAGGCCATTGGTTTTAAATTTGTAAAAACAACTGTGAAAAGATTTGGACAACATTTTGAATTAAATGAAATTGTACAATTATATACAGTTGCTGGTTGTAATCAAGGGTTTGGGTTTTGGCAAGCATTGCAGCTGCTCGATGGATGAAACATAGCATCAGTGCTTGAATATTTAGAAAATATTCCAAATTACATTCAACTCATATTCAAAACATTCTAAACACCTAGAATTAATTGGTGTAGGTTGATCCAAAGCTGTTTAGCCTTTATAGGACTGTACAGTATGATTGTGCAGTTTATACTACAAACAGCGTATGAACCGGCAACCGGCTGCAAAAATTTAGTAGATTCTTCTTTAGTGTGATGTTCTTTATTTGACATCCTTATTGCTTAGCCACACAATGGTACAGTATACACATAATCATGTTAATTTGTTCAATTTAAAATGTATGGGGGTATGTATTTAAAAACAACAACAACAACAACAACAACAAAAAACAATAAATGATGATTACGGACAAACCACTCATAACAAACACTGCCACAAAGGTTACGAAAATGAAAAATGTTGAATTTTGATTTCATGGTGACTGAGACTGCTTTACATTATTTTGAATGAGGTCAACAGAGAAACATGGGAGTCTGAAAGAAATCATAAAAGGTTCTGCTTTGTGTGGCTCATCCACTCAGAACATTATACATTTATTAGTTTTATATTTTAGTTTCTACTTATGTAAAGTGAAATGTTGTTGCAATGAAAGATTCCGTAAAGCAAATATAAATAAATAAATTACAAAGTTATTTTATTTCTGTATTTAAGTATTTAATTTACAGTATTGATGTAACCTGTAACCTGAATTAGCGATTCTTACCTTGAAGTTGCATATACATGTTATTATGTCCCCAATTCTGAGACACTCGCCATCAAACTTGCAAGTGTTGGTGTCACAAAGGAAGAGATCTGTGTCCCGGTCATCATCCCCTGCAACAACACGAAGAGCAAAAAACACCATGAATATCTGCATAAACACAGCAGTGTCAAGACACTACCAGCACAAGCAGGATAATGTTTTTTTCAAGCACTTCTGATAAAAATAAGTCAGCAGAACTAAGGGTACGAACACGTCATCCAGCAGGCAGGCTGGCAGGGCTTCTGAAGGGTTTATCAACTTGTGATGAGCACCTCCATTCGCCAAGACCATATTTTACTCTTGAGACATTTTCTTATCTGGAATAAAACAAGTGCTCATGGAGGAATAATGATTCAGCACATGGTGAACTTCTTGGAATCGCCGCATGAGAACCTTATTCAGCTTTTATAATAAGCTGAGTACATGCTCTGCAAAATATTCTTATTTTGCTGAGGAGCCGGACAGACTCCAAAAAAAATGCACTTCATCAAAAATCAAGAGCTCACAGACACAGTTTAAGTCCACGAGGATTCCTTAAGATGATTACAATCAAGATGAGTTGTTTCAAAAACAGGCCACCGCTGAGTCAAAACCTCATTTTACTATTCAGCGTAAAGCTGACTGCTGTTCATTTAACAATTAAGCTCCAAGTAATGAGTTTACTCATTAGGCACTACATCATTCAGCCCTTATCTGATACCTTTTATAATTATGCTTGAAATAAGCATCTCTATCATTTGCTTAGTATTAAAAAAAAACTACACAAACATTAAGCAAAGAATAATATCTCATGATACATTCCACATTACCAGCATATATTTCGAATCAAAGTGCCATATATCATCATAATAAGACTATACGACACAAAACAGTGGGTCCGCTCATGTGCCCTGGGATTTTTGCTGTCAAAGCAAATAAGCTTCTTGCAAGTGCTACACAGTATTTTTACCCTGTGTTATCCGGTGAGGCCTGGAAGCTAGAAAGAACCAGAACATTGCTCATTGTAACGACAACACCAGAGGACATGCAGCTACTTTAGGCCCCTGCTAAAGGGCCACATACAGCGTGGAAATATGTCTTACATAAGCTTGTGGCTTATTTGCATTTCAGCTAAAAAAAATTATCAATGCACCTCAAACGGTGCAAGGGGGCAAAAAGAACAGTAGTCTTGCGAGACAGTTGCAATATTCACATTATGTGCCTCAGACTCAGTTCTGGAGACCTTGAGAAATTATGCCAGCTCTTGGTATGAGCATAAATCCCTAAACTTAGTAGCTGTTCACGCTTTGCAGCAGGAATATTTCATTAACATTCATCTTGTTCACAATCTGTTCTTAAGGAGCTGTGATAAACTGACATTCAATCAATTCAGCCTACTGAAGCAACAAATACCAGTCAGAGAATTTGCCAAAGCTAATTAGTCAAAACCATTGTCAATCCCTTGGCTTACTGATAAAATAAGAATTCATGCCTTAATTTGAATCTAATGCTTCTTACACAAAACATTTTCCTTAAATTCATTCCTCACATTTTTGAGGCAGCATCAGTAGAAGTCCTAGATTCCTTGGTGCCTTAAAAGCATACTTCACCAAAAAAAGCAAAGAAAAACAAACAAACAAACACTTTCTTATGCAGAACACACACACACACAAACACACAAGATATTCTGAAGAATGTTTTTGTCCAAACATCATTGTACCACCACTGACTTAGTGTTTAAGAGTTACTGTTTGAGAAAAATACAACTTTATTATCAAACATACAAATAATTGTTCTGGAAGTTGCATTTAAGATCCACTTGGCTCACAAATCTAATGTGGCACATTGCTCTTTGGTTTGAGCGGGCATTATGCATCTGCTTGCATTATTGATACAAGCACTCCCTCTGCGAAGGCATACAGATGCAAAACATTTTGTCACACCTCTACTGCTTGGCTGCCTTTCCATAACTGTGTCATAATACAGTTTGACCTTGCAACGCAGGTAGAGACATTTGAGTGCATGTCTGAAACATGCAGTATTCAACAAGGCACCTGGCAACAGGAGCAGGAGGGGGAATTGGTGTTATGGATCGGAGAGGAACATGGAGCTCTGAGTCACAAGAGCTTTTCTCTCACCAGACACAAAATCCTTCTATTCAGACTAATTAATCTGAAGCAGTGGCATCCTGTAGCGACACTGAAAAAACACATTCCATTAAAATAAAACAACACATGAGGTGCCACTGTTTCAGAAACTGGATAAGAAACACACCAGATGACCTTGAAAAGATATTCTAACACACACACACACACACACACACACACACACACATATAAAACAATACATTAAAGAGTCAGTAAGATGAAAATTCTAAGCTTCCCATCCTTGTTTATAAGTCCTGTACAATAGGTTTAAATCCATCCAAGGTTAAAAAACATTGTCATTTTGTCAAAATATCATTTTAAAATTACCTCAATTCTCAGAGATCCCCAAACGGTTCGCGCAAAGCTGTTCAAAAGATTCAGTTTCCTTAAACCCCACCTTTCGGTAGCATACTGTGTTCTGATTGGTCAACTGACAGAACCAGTTTGGATTGGTTGTTCTGCACACACCTCCACGGTAAACAATGCGTTAGCATCTGTTTGGGGTGAATTATGTCTTATTCCTCTCATCGCGAAGCAAACAGTAAAATAAAAAAAAACTTCAACAGTCTCGCTGCTTTTTCTTCTGTGTGGGTGTATTCAAGCGTTTCAGTTTGAATCTGAATAGCGCGTTCAGCGTGGTCACATTAGATATAATGAAGGGAGACGTGAAAAACAGACATTGCGTTGTTTTCATATGGATTACTTTATCACAGAATATCTGTTAGCAGCCCTTGTTACACTTCATTTTAATGACGTGTTTGTAAATGAAGATCAGCGCAGACAAAAGCTGCAGACAGCACACATACTGATAAGACGCTCGGTTAGAAAACAGACACATAACTTCATAATCATACTTCGCGTTGTGATTCGGAAATGCTTGTTGGTCTAAATAAAGTTGGTAATCACCCTCTTTTATGGCCAAACGCTTTGAAAATCCCGCCTTGTACTCACCGAGATTAGAAAAGCAGTCATCAGTGACATGTTGTGAACACAACAAAAGGGATTTGTTGTACTGCTCTGGTATTGTGGTAAAAATGAATTTTAGCCATTGGTTCTTCTGATTTTCATTCTTTGGCAGTGAAAATAAAACAAACTTGCCTTTACAGTTAAAAACACACTGTCTCCTCGACATGATGCTATCACACCAACCAGAGCGTCTGTGTGGGTGGGTGGGGCAGGTCAGAGTTACGTTTCTCCCAAGACGGTAGGCGGAGATTATTATGCAAAGTGTTCCTAGTGACGTACATAGAGATGGGCAAAAGATTTGAAATCTATAACGACTCGTTTCAGCGATTCAGAGTCGACTCCTTACTTTAGAAGCCAGTAACTTTATAAATCGTGTACTTTTTGGTTTAATTACTTTGCACTTTGTTTACACTGATGGACAGCTACATCATACACTGTAATACAGGTAATTTTTGATGTCCCATCTGTGTGGCTCTTTAAGAATGATTCAACAGTCTGGACCAGTGTTTACCAACTTCTCGTCTTCTGAACTTTCACAGCCACACAAATAAATTTTGATTACCCTTTTATCAACAACAAATCAGAAATGTGTTCTGTTTACAGAATTGTGCATTTTATATTATTTATTATTACAAAAAACTGGTTTCAACCAAAATAAGGAGTCAGTGATATCTGTCTATTCAATGAAAGGCAGTGGGGTTCAAAATTGTTATGGACCCCACTGAGATTCTACAAAATAAATTTTATGTTCCACAGAAGACATAGTCATAGCAGGAACAATGTTTTCTTTCCTTTTTTATTTTATTTTAAGTGGTGGTGAACTATCCTTTTATGTAACCCTTAAGAAGATTCTTATGTACCCCCTGAGGTCCATGTTCTCCTGGTCTGGACCATCAACAAGTTCAAAGCCATATAAGGTTAGGACAGGAAAGTGAAAACAGAGACTGAGGAAAGTTATCAGGTCACGCTTGAGGAAATGAGCTCTGTAAACAGGCAGTGGCATCCTTGCAATTTTATTACGGTAATTAGTTCATCAAGGACACTGAAAGGCCTCTAAATGCTTAACCAGATTTTAAACTTAACCAAGACATCAGTCAGATAATTTGTTTAAATGTAAATAAGCTTTTGGAAGTCTGTTAAAAATGCTTTTTTTTGAGCAGGGGTGGGTTACCATGAGCGGAAAGGAATTTTGTTCTTCTCTCTTTAAAGTCTTTCTGGCAGGACAATCTTTCAGTAGCTGTCTACACGGAGAGATAAGATCTGTTTTCCTTTTCTTTGTGAAGAAAGCGCTGTGTGTGTACGGACAACAAGAGAGTAAAAAAAAAACATCCTGAAAATTTCAATAAAAATTCCTCAAAGTCATTCCTTGAAGTCACAAAGCAATGATTAGAGCAGCCAAACAGGAAATTACATCTTTCATCCTAAGATGCTCTACTATCTGACGGCTCACAAAAACAAGTTAAAGCAACTCTTCCTGAATCCAAAATAGACTTTATCTAAGTATGAACACAGTTTGGTTTAAACGCAGGATTCTTATGAACTTCAATGTATGTGTATATGGAAATGTGACATGCAAACAGTCGCATGACACACGGCCGTAAATAAGATAACAGTTGATGCATGACTATCCACAACAATGGTTTGTAGAGTTCTTTTGGAGCTGTCACTAGCAAGGCAAACACTATATTTAACCTCCCGACAAACATATCTTATACTGATATTAGAACATTCTGGAACACATTACATTTAGAACAAGAGTATATATTACAGACTTAAAAGAAGGTTATAGAATTTATACTATTCCTGTAGCATTAAACTAATACATCCATTAGATCATATTAATAAATATGTACAGACAAAAGTTTGGACACACCTTCTCATTCAAAGAGTTTTCTTTATTTTCATGACTATGAAAATTGTAGATTCACACTGAAGGCATCAAAACTATGAATGAACACATGTGGAATTATATATGGAATTATATACATAACAAAAAAGTGTGAAGCAACTGAAAATATGTCATATTGTAGGTTCTTCAAAGTAGCCACCTTTTGCTTTGATTACGCTCTTGGCATTCTCTTGATGAGCTTCAAGAGGTAGTCACCTGAAATGGTCTTCCAACAGTCTTGAAGGAGTTCCCCGAGAGATGCTTAGCACTTGTTGGTTCTTTTGCCTTCTGTCTGCGGTCCAGTTCACCCCTAAACCATCTTGATTGGGTTCAGGTCCGGTGACTGTGGAGGCCAGGTCATCTTGCGCAGCACCCCATCACTCTCCCTCTTGGTCAAATAGCCCTTGATGCCTTCAGTGTAACTCTACAATTGTCATAGTCATGAAAATAAAGAAAACTCTTTGAATGAGAAGGTGTGTCCAAACTTTTGGTCTGTACAGTATATTTTTAAATACAACACGAAATAAATATTTTTAATTCCTTAATATTTTAAAACATTATTTCAAAGCTGCGTAATATTAATGCCACAAACATAAAACAAAAAACTAAAAAACAAACAAACAAAAACAATTCAAAATAATAATTTCAAATAGTTTCAATGGCAATGGTCACAAAAAAAGACAGTCCTTCTCTCACGCCATTGGTTAAAAAAAAATAGTTGTCTCTGAACAATGATGCTCTATAGGCAAAACTCTTTTAAAAAACAAACAAGTTTTCTTTAAGGTTGCCATAAAATGAACATTTTACATCCTGGATTTTTTTAGGGGAAAAAAATGGTTTAATTCTTATATTAATATGCTGGATAACATACTACTCGTTAAGTCAAGTCACCTTTATTTATAATATTAATTTAATAAAATATGTACCTCACAATGTTTAATAAAAACATCAATCAAATCTTCCAGTGAAATCTGTTCTCTCTGGTGATAAGATTTCTCCAATCATTTAGGCTGATTAAACTCTTCTTCAGAATCCAGTCATCAACTGATGGGTAGAACCAAGTCCCACACTTAATTTTTCTTTTTTATAATTAGTTGCATACAGATGTAAGGTACACTCTGGAAGAAAACCTCTGTTGCTATTTCTGTTTTATTGACACTTTCAGACATTCTATATAAGGCCACATATTTGCTTAGTGCCTCATAGTTAGGGATTCCCACCAAGTCCGTTTAAGATTCTAAAGCAACAAATTATAAAAAAAAAAAAAAAAACCTTCATAATCAGTATAACCTTGGTAACAGCTTTTGAATGGGAATTTGGAGCAGCGTAATTTGTCCTATGGCTTGGCCACTTTTGCATAATAGCTATTTAGTAGCTAATAGAAGGCAATTTAAAACAAATAGGTTGTAAGTTATGGCTGTAACTTTACAGTGACAAGTTGAAGGACAGATTTAGTATTGAGAATGTGTTGCAGAACTTTGTATCTTACAAATACACACGAAGAACACAAGATTGTACTAATTAAAAATTCCACCTCCAATATCATAATTAGCCAACAACATCCACTTCATCAGTAACAGAGCTCTAACAGTCCTAATTAAGGGTGTTGCCAGTGCTACCTCCAGCTGCTTGTTTCTTCAGTCTGCAGTGAAATAGGAAACTTTGTTTGGCTCAAACACCTGGTATTGCAGGTCTCCTCGCTCTCCTCAAGAGTGTCGTAATTTTATCAAAACAAATGAGAAGTGTGAGCCAAAGTTAAGTCTCACAATGTGCCAAACGGGAGAGTATCGGGGGAGATGCAGATTGTTATTTCTGCCTTCACAGCGAGATGATTAATTGAGAGAAGCAAGCTGCTAGAGACACACATATTCTAAAGGTGAAGTGTAGACAGCTCCACACGTCGGACCAGTTGTCTGGCCATTAAAGAGCTGGATTTCAAACCTCAGGGCATTGTTATCAGTTGAAAATGTTTTTGGCTTTTGTTTGAGGTGAACTGTTCAGAATGTTCTGCTCTTTAGAGATAGAGAAGTAGAAGAAGTGTGTTTTAAAAAATCTGGATACGTGTAACTAATATGAAACAACTCTAACAAACATCTAATACACATCAAATGTTTAAAGAGGTAGTTCACCCAGAAATGAATATTCTGTTATCATTTACTTATCCTCATGTTGTTCCAAAAAAGTATAACTTTCTTTTGTGAAACACACAAAAACACACAGAGCTTTTCAAGAACGGCAAGGTCTAAAAACAACATTGAAAAAGAATAAATAATTATTATGTGCTCCACAGAAAAAAAAAAACAGTGGCTACATCAATTTTTTTTAATTTATGAAGAGTTGACGCAGAATTTTGATCATAAACAGAAAAGATACTTCAGTAATAAGGCATGCAATTTGCAAAAGTATTCACACTACCTGTATCCACTGACAATGGCCTTAGGTTAGGACTGTTGGCTAAACAGCTGGCTTGCATTTGTTTTGCTGGACATTGCTGCTGTGTTCAGCGCATAATTCAGCGCTGGGAATTTAAACTATATTCAGTCAGTTGGAAATTCAGGTTTTATGCCATAACGCTGCAGGTTCCTCTCTTACGTTGTTATAAATGCACTGCAATGCAATGTCCAAATATGTAGTCATTCTGTTTGCTGTGTGCACTAATTCAACAATAATGTAAAGGGACAGCTAACCTAAAATATATTAAAATGCTGTAAATTTGTTCCAAAACAACATTGGACACACTGATTTTCATTGAAACAGACAAAAACACTTTTTCAAAAAGCTTGACAAATGTGCTGACAACTGTTTGAATAACTGGCTCTAAATGCTTTTAAATGGCACCCCTGACAATCAGATCTGCTATTAAAAAAACTCAATTTATAATACCAAATACTGGCCATACCCATTTGAATAGAATATTATCTGTAAACCTGTTTGATTATGGCAATAAGTGTTAAGGTTTTTTTTTTATCTACACTGATTGTATGACTGCATTTGAAGTCAGGATTTACTAGGAAAATTAATTATATATTATCAACACCTTTTTGTAAACCATGGAAACACGAAAGTGGCCTTCAGGCATGTCTGCGGTGGAGTTTCCCACGTCTCATGCATGCCATTGCCATGAGTTGTATAACCAAAGTGCAAGCAAGAGGCAAGGACAGACGTTTTGGAACGACACCTAATTTGCCCACAGTAACCTGCCGACTGATAGTCAAGCTCCACGGCGGGAAACTGAGCAGAAATATGCGGCGAGCTCCGAGCGTCCCTCGCGCGTCAGGGCGCGCATGATGATTATTTCACGTGCATCCGCAATCATCTGAACGGCGCTCACAGTGAGGGTGAAAGGTCGGCCGCAATCCAAATCAAAACACATTTAATATTGCAGTCGACAACGGTCTGATGATACAGATTATTATGCCATCTTGATGGAATTGTTAGCAAGAAATGCCTGGTTTCTAAAAGGATTCTTATACGTGCATTCTTCAAGACGGCAAGCATTTAAACTTGACAAAAATATCTCCACTTGTTCACTCGCTGTATAACTTTAGGTAAGAGAAGCTTAAAACTGTCCAATACCAAGGTAAAACTTTTGTGGTTGTTGTTGTTTCTATACAAATTATAGATTTGTATATACCCACCCCACCCCAAAAAAAAAAAACCAAAAAAAAAAAAAAAAAAATACAAACAAACAAACAAACAAACAAAAAAGCCTACATGAAAATAAAGAATTCTGAGTAAAAGTAAATTCCTTATACTATAGAATGACGACAAGTGCCGCTTTTCTGGCCACTTAATGCTAATCTGCCTGTTTGGGGGTAATCAAGGTTTTTAATGCAGAAGCATCCGTTTTTCCTTTGAACGCACTGAACTTGAAAAACAGGTCAATTCATGTAGGAAATGTGGTATCAGCGACTGTAGACTAATCGTGGTTTGATCCGTGCGAACAAGAACTAGCCATTTAAACCGCAGGCAAAACAATATCTAAAAACAGTTGACAGTTTATTGAGCGGAGAATAATAACGATTATAGATCGACTGGGTTACACGCTGCACTGATTTGAGGCGAGTATAATTGTGACGGAGAAAACTATTCATTTTTGTTCCAATGAAGGTAGCATTATTTACGTATTTCATAATAGAAAGAACGGGAAATTAATAATAAACTATTTATAATGTCAGTAAACTAACAGTAAACAGGTCTTCAGCATCTGTTTAGCAGCAGTGAACTGCATAAGCTTGCTCCACCATACATTAGGAACAATTTAGGTCAATAACTTATGCTACTTGTATGATAAACAACCGTCTTCCGTTGCCAAGGGAACGTCAAACCGTATTCCCTTCAACGGACTTCTTGAACATCTTACCCGAGCAATTCCATCCAGTCGGAGTCTGACAGTCGCTGAGAGAGGACGGGAATGCGCCAAGTTGTTGCACCGGGAAAGTGGCGAGAAAGGACAAGACTGCAATCCATACCCAGTGTCCCACTATCCGGCTCCACTGATGCGGACTTCGGGGCTCGTGTAGGGCCGCCGCCACCGTGACACCCATCTCAGTTCCCCCGACGCTGCTCGCAGACGCACAACGACAGCCCTGGTCCGAGTGTTGTCAACTTTGCCAATGCGCTTAGAAGCCAAGGGAGGGACATTTTCCGACAGACGGAGTGTGCCCCATGAAGCAGCTGTTTCTGGATGACCGGAGCGAGGATCCGCCCGAAGCGAGAGGGTGCAGATATGAATGAGAGAGGTCTGGATGCGATGACAGGGGAGGGATGGGATCGGGAGGGAAGTGATGTTCAAAAAGCAAGGCAAGAATAAAACGACGCAAGGGGTGTTTTTAAGAAACAGAAGTGGGGCAAAAATTCATATATCCCATTCGAGTGACATGCCGAAGTTACAACATCCACTGAGGCGCGGCTTAGAGAGACTGTCCTTGGTCCTCAGTCCGTGCGCTCGCGGAGAGCCGTGAGTTTGTCAGAGTCTCGCGGAGGGACATTCCTCTGTACCTGTGAACCACAATAACGCACTGAACGCGAGCGGCAGGTTTCCAGAGCGTTTCGGATCACGTGTTCTTAAGAAACCGGGAGGGGCGGGACGATCCCGCGATCTGATTGGTCGAGAGGGATGCAGGAGTGTCGGGAGCGAAGAGATGGTCCAGCTTCAAGCATATCGACGGCCAGTGCAGACTAGTGTACCCCGTAGTCTACTTTAACAGAGCTTTGGTTTGCAAACGCGTGGGCGACGGGCCATGCCGAGAAAGTATTCTCAGTAATTGAGCACTGCTGCTCTGAGCACGATGGCAGCAGAAATCGATCGGAAACTTGCAGGGTTGTGAAATGATCCCCGTGTCCTAAACAAAAGACTTACAGCATTAGAGAAAACCAAGGGGCCAGGCGGAGTTCACGACTGTCTGCGACGCTCGCGGATGAACTGCGGTGGAAATGTAAATTGCAGAGACGCTAATGGATACGGGTCGCCAGAAGAGCGACAGAAATTGCATTTTTAATGACGCAAAATGTCGTCTAAGAAAATCGATGTATCGAGGATGCAAAAAAAAAACAAAAAAAAAAACATTCACATTCTATAGCAAGCAAATGGCATATTATATATGCCTCTTTTGACAGCAATTGCAGTCTTGCTGATTGGTCTCCATTAGCTATCAGCTCACTGTTATTTTTCCTAATTGGAGATTGTGAGTGGACAGCCTTTTTCATGTCCACCCATAAATCTGGCGATTAGTGTGATGGCTAAAATGCTAAATTTTGTCCTTATTGGACCATAAAACCTTCTTCCAGCCGAATTAATAATTATCCACATGGCATCTGGTTAACTGTAGCCAAGATGTCATATGTGTTTTTTAACACTGGCTGTCTTTGCCACTTAACAAAACTGTAAGCGGCGAAGCACCTGGACAACAGTTGTTGAATGCAGAGTTTCTCCAAACTCTTGCCTGTAATTCCATCAGATCTGTCACTGGTCTCTTGGTGACTTTCCTCACCAATCTCCTTCTTACTCACTGAGTTTTTAAGGATAATTTACATACCTTCACTGTTACAAACCGTGTAACACAAAAATACAATAAATGTTTCTACAACTCTTTCCTAAAAAGAAAGAAAGTTAAGTTACAAGACAAAGGAGAACCAGAGGTATCTGTTGATACTTATGTCAAACCTATGGAAGGCAATTTCATTTACTAAGTCAGAATGTATTGTTTGTTGTTTTAGTTTGGAACTACATTTTTATTTTTGGTTGAATTCTTCTTTTCCCAGAGCATTTTAAACTCACTGTCCTTTATGAAAATGAATACCCTCAGTTGTTCACTAATGTAAGTCATTTTGAAGGCTGTTTGAGTGCAGAACTAATAAATGATGACAACATGCTGACATGCCTCATCTATCAAATTCATGTCAGCAAATAAAAAAGATGAATTAACTCGAATCGTTTTATTTTCTTAGGAATGTTGTCATACAGTATGTGTTTCCCAATAAGATGTCTGTAGTTACTTGCATGTTTTCTCTTTAAGCAAAGAGTACATTTGGAAAATAGGTTTGAGACCTGTTGCTTTAACGGTTTAAAGCTGGACTTCTGGGCATGTCCTCAAGAAAAATTACGATATACTCTCCACTGTTCTTTTCTCTCCTACCTGATCATTCCCACATTTCTCCTGGAGTCTGGCTCCATACCAGCTCGGTATTATTAGCACGACTCAGAGCTCCTCTGGAGAGCAGCTGGCTCTGGGCTATCACCGACAGACACTCTTGACAGATAAAACAGCACGCCCTTGCCCTAGGATTTCTGTAGTTTTCTCAATGCAGTATCATGTATCACATGATGGATCTGACCTTGTAATTAAGACTATGGAACATTAATTAATCATTCGTTTTGCAGGAGACATGGAAAGGTTCATGTCCTTTGTAGAACCTGTTCAGAAATAGGAAGAAAACTGATAAAAGATATTCAAACCAACTGCAATGTTAAAAAGTGGACTTTTGAATGGCTAAATTGCTTTTTTCTGACATTTATTTTATTGGAATTGAGTCCTGACATCTTTATCAGAGCCATATGAAATTAACCACCTTTAAAAAGGAATCTTGGCAAGTCTCCCTCAGCTGCTCTTAGTTATTTGATATGGCAAAAATATTGAGGATCAACGAACCCCAAGAATTCAACATTTTCAGAGGAATATATATGGTATAATGTGGGTTTAATTAAGCGTATGAACTAGTAATGGTGTCTTTAACCTGGACTTCTTTCACAGTGCCATCCTCAGTATATTTTTTCCTTTCCTTCAAGGGCCACTCTTCAGTCCCAGCATTGGTTTCTGCATTGCAACAACTGTCCCGATTCCACCCAGTTAGATGGAATGGGGACAGTTTATACATTTTTATAAGTCACCTTTTATAAATCATTTACATCACATCTAACATGTTATCTTTTACCCAGACTGGAAAAATCCCCTGTGGAACATACTTGGAGAGTTGACATGCCAACTAGAGTCTCATGGTTTCATTATATGTAAGTCTTCTCTGGAAGAGTATGGTGTGCAGGGTAATGAGGAAGGCTGCCTGGGGACCGGTGAGAAGGTCACATCTCTGGAGGGAGTGTGTGGTGTTGGAGTCTTCTAGCAGCATGGGATCCGTTAATGATGCAGGAGTTTTAAAACGCTCCCTTAAGTTCTATTGGTGGTTTGCTATAACCTGCTGAGAAGCTCATCTCTTTATCTGTGTATGTAAAAAAACTTGCCAAGCATATCGCATGAATAAATAATGGATATTGATCTTCTTTGCATGGCATCATTTAAGAATATTCTGAAATGATTCTATAAAAAGTTAAACTCTTGAACTGATAGTTTCATACCCAAGATGCCTGTAGTTTGGTATTATTAATCATTTCCCATTAGAACAATTGCTCAGTAAGGAAAATTGTAAATCACTTATTGCATAACAACTGTACCACAGGCATGCAATCAATAATACATATAGACTCTAAATGAATAATGTAGTCATTTGGAGAATTTTATGAATTAATTGATTTGTTTTCACAGTTGAACTCCTGCTTACCCATAGAACATAAAAAAAACACACAAAAAAAAACCACACAAATTCCTTCACAATACAGAGTCAACCAGATGTTTTTGTTCCCTGCTGCTGCTGCTGGATACTGCACACAGATTTCAGTACAGCTGTGTATTTTCTCAGCAGTAACAAATTGATTGCTATCCTCCTTCTTGGACATCCTAGACAAATGCTAAGGAAATGATATGGCTTGTTATTTATGAATACACTAATTTGCCTTCACTTTTGAACTGTTCAGTGCAACAAGCAAACCCAACTGTTGCCAAAATACGCTAGGACAAATTTCACAGGACTGCCGAATTGTTTGTTTTCAACTCTTATTAGTGATGTAAATAATATATTAGCTCAAAACGAACATTGAGTTTAGAGAAAATTTGTCTCGACCACCTAAAATGATCGTCCCTTTCTGAGAAACCCTTTTCTTAAAATATAAAGGCAGCAAGCTATATACATTTTCATGTATAATGACCCATGTGCTATCATCTCATGTCATGTGCATGTGGGCTAAAATGATGTGACCAATGGCCAACTAAACCAATGGCCAACTAAATGTGCAGTTTTCGACAGTACTGTAACAGCCTGTGGGCCAGATTTACTTACATTTACTTCTTTTGTCATTAAAACAATTCTGTCAGAAATAAATTAACAGGAATTAGCGTTAAAATGGGGTGGACACAGTTAGGCTATTTTTGCACCTGACCTTATTGAACATGCATTTGTAGGCATTTCCTTTCAGAGGCAAAACCTACGTGAGGAGAGTATTAAAATGAATAACGCCAACGACTGGTATTTGTGACATAATTTAATGCCCAAAAAAGGCATATCTTAAACTATTTTGTGCCTGTGTTGTAAGTACAGGTACATAAAAAAAAAATTTATATCAATAAAAAAAGCAAACTTTCTTGTATTCTAGACTCATTGCACACAAGCTGAACTATTTCAAGTTTTTTTTTTGTTTTAATTCTGAGAGGATTGCTGAGGTGGTATGGAAGCCCAGGTTCTTTGACAGTAGCCTTCAGCTCATCTGCATTTTTTGGTCTCTTGTTTCTAATTTTCCTCTTGACAATACACCATAGATTCTCTATGGGCTTCAGTTCTGGTGAGTTTGCTGGCCAGTAAAGCACACCAACACCATGGTCATTTAACCAACTTTTGGTATTTTTGGCAGTATGGGCAAGTTTGAATAGTTTTGAATTCGAAACATATTGATCACTTATCAGTCATGAAAATAATAATGTACATAATCATGAAAATATTTGCATATTAAAATGCTTACGATTATGTAAAATTAAAACAACCGTCTATGCTAATCATTTGCTTTACCACTTTATTACATTTTATTTATTCATTTGTTATTATTCTTTTTGCACTGGTTTGCTAAACTGCAGCCAATCAGAGTGAGCTGACAGGGGCTCAGGGATGGCCCAATATTCGCCGACGACTGACCGCTGACTTGGTGTTTTATGACCTTTAGTGTGGCATGATTCTGTCTGGCACAATATCAGAATGATGTATGCCTTTACACAGCTTTGCAAAATGATCACATCAAAGCATCAATTAGCACACCACCATGCAACTTCACACCTCTAAACTGATGGACCACATTATCTCAACACAAGCTTTAACATGGCCAGTTTCATGAGCTCTTTAATCATAGGCCTGTCACTCCATAACTTGGGCACGGGCGAGTCTCGCCAATCAGCTATAGTCATGGGTTACTGCCAGTTCAGAGTCTTATCGACAGCAGTAAAACATAACAGCACCTCTGGCAAACTGCCACTTCCAGCTGTTGGCCAGGGGCCCCGAAGGCCTGCTGTGGCACAGACTGACAGAGAAGGTGCTTGTTTCACACAGGATATGAGATGACGGTGTGAAATATGAGCATAGAGGCAGAGGAACACTACAGTAGAGCTTGGATTAAAATAAGTATTAAGCACAATGCAAGTGCATGGTGACAAGTGGCTGTCAAGCTACAAAAAGGATGCAGACAAAAAGTATTATCCATTGCAGTTTATTGTGCATGAATGCAACTGAAGATGAGAGATATTGACTGGCAAGCTGTTATCTGAATGACTGCTATTTGTGGACTAGCAACATGTAAACAATTACTTGATATCAGCTTATTAAAGCCACACTGCATCTATTTTTGCTTGTAATCTATTGATCAGAAAGTCCCTCAGCAAGACGTCATGACCTCATGTGGCTTTTAAAGTACGATGATCAATAATCACATTACAAATGCTCCAATTTCCAGCCATGATACTGAGTTAAACACAATCACAACTTTAAATACAGCTATTCATATCTGAAGCAGAGAAGCAAATAATATTTTGCTGTTAAATTTTCAATCGCTGATTACAATTAAGCAAATTTCTGTTATACAAGTGACATAATCACTGCAGTTATGGACTCTGCCTGTAGCAGTGTTATTTAAAGCAAAGATGACTCAGATTTTGAACCTGAAGATGAGCACTCCAGCATTAAAAAAAAACACTTGGATGAAAGCCACTAATTCCTGAGCTTCTCAATGCACTCAATAACACATCTATACTGAAATAAAAGCAAAGGTGTACAAGAAAAAAGGATGTCATAATGAAAGTGCCTAGACACTTATGTCTATTAACCTTCGAATGTCTATGAGGGTCCATCAAGGACCATGAAGAATGCATTATTATCAAGAACTGAATTAAAAATGGAATTTATATTCATTCATACATAGTTTAAACTGATATGTGCTATAAATTTAACCACTATTTTGATCTCTCCCTGAACCTAACATTCATATTAACAGTAATTTAGTAAATGGTCTTCAGAGTCAGCTTCTAGACAGAGATCTACAGATGTATGAGAACTACAGTATATACTAGATTTATGTCTAAACAAATATCACATTTTAGAAATGCTTATTTAAAAAGCTTAGCATAACTTTATTTTAAGTTTGTATAAGGTTATTAATTGGAATGAGGTGGATGTATTTAGTATTATAAAGAAAAACGAACCAGCCCATTTTAATTTATGGAAAAAAAAGGTAAGACTAGTTCCACAGAGGAACGAAAGGAAGAAGCTGACGACACTTTCAAGCTCGTTAATTTCAAAGTGGTGTCAGAACGATTTCTTTAAACATTTTTAATAATATTACCATTTCTACTTTAATGACACAGTACTGCATATAGAGTTAGAGATCAGTGATTGGTACACATGATTAAGTAGATCAGATGTTCTCTGAGGTAAATTACTTCAATTTCAGGGTTTGAATTGACATTAAAACTGTAATTTGAAGTTCCCATCATTGAAAAGACTGGTTTAAAATGTTTTTTTTTAAAATATATCATTTACTTCACTTTTTTACTGTGAAATTTATGAGGAGAAAAAAATCTACAGGCACTTTTAGATTTGTAAACCTGTAAATTTGCACTTGCTGAAACTTTTACATTCACAGTTTTTTTTCTTTATTTACCATGCACTGAGTGTAATTTACAGCAAGTGTAACTCATCCACAGTAGAAAAAAAAGTGTTCGTTTGGAAATCTGAGCGACATAGAGCTTTCTGATACTTTGTGAGGCTGAGCGAGCTGCCTGCAGAAATGTCACGCTCTCTGGCTGTGAAATCCAACTCCTCCTTCTCCTTTTTCTGGCTAAGCTGCTACGAAGAAAAATATTGATTCACCATGGGGACACACAACAGCCTTATCTGCCCGAACCTTTGTGCTCCACAGGCTTTACCCATCAACCCCTGCACAGCCTCATGGGTTTATTGCAGAAGTCTTTAAGCACCACATGCTGCCTCCTGTGGACATTACAGCAACTGCAGCAGAACTTGTGGACAATATACTGTACACTATAAAACAAAACAGTTCTGTATGTCAAATCTATCTATCTATCTATCTATCTATCTATCTATCTATCTATCTATCTATCTATCTATCTATCTATCTATCTATCTATCTATCTATCTATCTGTCTGTCTGTCTGTCTGTCTGTCTGTCTGTCTGTCTGTCTGTCTATCTTACTGTCTGTCGGTCTTGCATTAAGAAGTTTTAGTTATTTTATAATAGGCTCATATCATAAATTACATTGATTAGTAAGTTTTAAGTTATTTTTAGTGGAAAAAATAGCATAATAACATTTAAGGCATTTAGAATGCATTTTCTTATTCAGAGGAACTTAAAAAAGGTAAACTTCACATGTGAATCAAATATACTTCTGCTCTGTTTATCAGAAAAAAAATGTGTCTTTATAGTGTGCATCTAAACTTGGACATATCTCAGAGTAATCATGGAGCATTTAAATAGCTTAATGTGAACAAAAGAGTTCAGCCTCTGCCTGCATTCAGTACAGCTCTGTTATTAAGGCCCTGGTGTAAAAGCAGCAGTTAAAATGTCATACTACAAATAGGTGTTGTGGATTGTGCAATAAACAGCGAGCATTTCATGAGAACAATCAAAGACTGCCAATCACGAACAACACAGCAATATGAGGGCCGCTAAACTGCCTTTAACAGGGCTGTTTAGTAACACTTTATTGCTCCTTCACAGTATCCAGCAGAGCCATGAAAACCACAGAATGTAGACTTTATAAACAGCATTTGTGCTTTAAGATACCAAATGTCCTATTAATATAATATATTATTATAATATATTAGTGTCAGAAACATCATATGAAAAATTTAGGGGGAAAATAACACCCACATTTTTGACCCATATAGACTAAGGGTTAAACGAAGGGATCTCAAAGAGGTTCTTTCAAGCTGAGAATTTTTTTTATATAAGTAAAATAAAATAAGAAATGAGTCCAATCAGGCATGAATAAAATCTTTAATGCTAGGTGAACTCTAAAGTCCCAACTCTCCACAGACTACCTCTTTTTTTCATTCTTTTTTTTTTTTTTGCCACCAAGCTCCTTCAGTTCCTCATTCAAATTAGCCTTGCGTCAAATACTAAACCCCTGGTGTGAAAAAGGTCTGCTAAAGCTCTTTGTGTGGATTCAGTCAAATGTTGGACACAGACCTACAGTATATAGGCACGTTTCTTCGTGTTTCTCCACTGCGGCCGTCTTGAAATGCAGCGGTGCAGTCTATCTCGTACTCACACACTCACTAGTAATTAAACACCTCAATGAACAGATTAAGAGTTTCCCCATTTGGAAATTTCATTACTATTGCTGTAATTGGATTCCAAATTTAATTAGCACTCCTCTGCGAAACAGCAGGTGATGTTGTGGCAGCAGTCAAGAGCTGTCCAAGTACAGAGAGGTCACTGAAAGAGTTTGGCCGCTGCCATGCTATGGCACACAATGAGGGATGTTACACCAGAGCTGATGATTTTTCTGACCTGTTGCTCCAAATAGAGGTATATAAGCGAACCAATATTTATAAAAGATACTTTTTTTTGTAATGGAAATAAACTTCTACACAAACACTGAATATATTTCTTACAAAAAAGAAGAATTTAAATTCTTGCAACAATATGTTATGTTGCATTATATTATATTATATATTCACATATATAGTTAGAATAAGGCTATCAAAGAAGCAGCTTGGAGAATAATGTAATTACTTCATCTACCAGTAGGGGCTAACTGGACCTTCCTAAGCTTGGTCTGGCACAGTTAACCATTATTTGATGATTTGACCTTTGCCCAAGAAACATTCTAAGGATTACCCAAGAAACACACTTCTCAAAATAGCAATGACTTTTCTGTAAAATTTCTTATTATTACTACTAAGCACCAGGAGTAATTTACAAAGCCCCTCTGGAAAACCATGTATTGGTGATGGCTCGCTGTGATTAGGGTAATAAATGAAATCTAAAACCTATTGGGAAATGTTGTCAAAGTAAATCCAGAGCAGACTGAGTCAGGATGACAGAGATAAAAGAACTATCATGAAGAGGCAACCGGTATAAACCTTAATGGCAGACATCGTGGGATCTGTAATTCATTTAAAAGGAAAACAGAAAACCTCCTGAAGACGTCTCATGGGCGCCTTGTGTTAGAGGTCAAGATCCTCAAAGCAATAATTAATCTTCATTTATTAGCTGGGAAACGTTATGGTGACTTTCAGTGTTATGTCTGCTCTTTGTGAGTCTGTTGTATGAAGGCAATGAAGGCAACAGTTAGATCACACACACACACACACACACACACACACGCACACACACACTTGTTTTTGAAAAGTGGGGACATCCCACAGGCATAATTGTTTTTATACTGTAGAAACTGTATATTCTATGACCCTACACCTAACCCTAACCCTCACAGGAAACTTTATGCATTTTTACTTTCTCCAAAAAAAAAAAAAAAAAAAAAAAAACTCATTCTGTATGATTTATAAGCGTTTTGACAAATGGGGACATGGGTTATGTCCTCATAAGTCACCCTCTCCTTGTAATACCTGTGTCATACCAATGTCATTATACAGAGTTGTGTCCTGATATGTCACAAAAACAAGAGCACATATGATGTACACGCTAAGTTTAAAATATTAAGTTATGACTTATTTTACCATATTTTAATTTGATGTAGAAATTGAAGAAATGTAGAACAAACTGCTTAAACTAATGATAACATTGCATGTACACCTTTCGCATAACCACTCTTAACATGATAAACATTTAAAGTCTTTGCTCTCTAAACTCAGACCACAACACATGGTAGACATATAGGACAAGGATGACAATCTTAAGTAAAGGAACAAACACATTGACACACACTTTGACATCACAAGAAAAGAAGTTGATGAACAGGACAGCAACAATAACAGCTACACTGTTAATAAACCTGACAAACGAGGCATCCATTTTATTTATTCATTCCCCATGCTGGGAATTCCAACACTGAACCCAATTATATACTTTTAAATCAAAATTTTCTCAGCACTGTAATGCATTTTTCTAGCATTATTCATGCAAACTAAATTATTGGGGACTATCCACTGAAATTCACACTCATAACTAAAATTACAATTTAATCACTTTACTTAGACTTGTTAAGAAAATCTAAAGTTTACTGTCAAACTAAGCAATCTCTGGTTGAAAATGTTTCAGGTCATAGGCGGAGGGTGAACCAACTATAGGGTAAGGATAAAAGCAGCCAAATATATTAACTACAAACATCATAAACCTGTCTCTTTAGGCAATAGTCAGACATGAGTGTCATGTACAGGCTAATAAAATGTGTTTAATTGGACTGAATTTGCATTTAAAGTGATTACAATTTAATTAAAACATTAGAAAGTGATAATAATATGACGTTTCCTTCCCACGGTTATTCAAACGGGGAATAAATTATGTATACTAATGACATTATGACTAATTATCACCTTGATCCCACTCTCTCTCAAAAAAAAAAAAATATATATATACAGTATATCGTTTTAATCACTAAAAATGTTTACACTGCAAAATTAATCTCTTACTTACATTGTATGTACATCTGCGCTTTGTTGTTTATGATGAGAGAATTTGCAGAATCCAGTTAACAAACATGCATGCATTCAACAAAGCTGAAAAGTTTCAGCGATGATTCATCCGAACATCTCTGATTGGCCATTGCATCTCTAAGCTCAACAGAATCGTGTGTGATTGGTTATAATGCGCAACACTCTAAAAACGCCTAAAATGAAATACGGTGCAACATGAGCAAATCTTAATTTAATGCAGCAGCGAACACTTTCTATTCATTACACTTTGTTAGCAACAGACATAATAGTTTTAATTTGTTTGTGCAGGGGCATTTTGTCCAAATTAGTGGCATTTTTGTCCCAAAAGCCTGTGGCCAGGGGAAGGCTAAGCCTATGTTTCAGGTTACTTTTTACTGCCGTTATCTCCTTAAACCTGTGTGAATTTCACACAAGCTGCAAGGAATAAAGAGCACTATTGATCAGACAGGCTCATTTCACAGGCCCTGGAGGTGTGTGCTGAAGACCACCAGGGACATCAATGAAAACCCCTGCAAATGACATGGAGATAAAAACATGTCAATGAAAGCCATCTGAACACACATATGGAGGATCAGTGTGTGATAACATACGAAACAGTCATTCCAATCTATTCGGATCTGGGGGGAATTCACTATGAATATGTGCAAGTAGAGCAGTTCTGTTTGCAGCCGAAATCTTGAAAAAGAATAAGGACTGCAATTTGCACAAGAATATGAGTTTATACATGCTTGACAAAATAGACTAGGTTCAAAGACATTATTTTACACTGTAATAGAAAAGTTCTTTTTTAAAAACCTGTTAGAAATTCCCAAAAGAGCCTTGCAGCTCAAACAGGTCCATCACTTACTGATACAGTAGCTCTCTTATTTCGCATGTGCTGTGTGTTGTTTTAACGTGCAATTCACTAAAGAAATCATACAATCATGATCTCTGCTATCCACATTATTTTTCATTGCAGAAGTAAGCTATTTCTTGTGAATGTGCAGACTTCTGATTCATCATCGGCTATAGGTGAATAACTAGAATAACAAAGTGCAGTAATCGATGATATTGAAAATAATTTGTGCTAAAAAAACTATATAATAATATGTTAAAATAATTTGATCAACAATCAGCATAACGAACTGCTTTGTACTGCTAAATGATGATGGAAAGTTACGATTCCCTCAACTCATGATGCGATATGATTTTCTACAAACAATTTATTAGTGAAAAGGCATTCTTATTTCTCAGACAAAAGGCTGCACATTTCTTTGTGAATTTTAAGTATGTCTAATAACAAAGCAAATCCCAAATCAAATAAATAAATAATACAAATAAAATAAATCACTTTATATAACCAAAACATACATAAAGAGGCATATACAAAGGCAAGATGAAAATAAACTACTGTTGAAACTCTTCTGAAGAAGTCAATTCCACTCAGAGCTACATTCATATAACCCCCCGCCCCAGCTGTGTTGTGTTTCGTTTAACACTAGAAACATATATTTACTGATTTTTAACTGACTTGAGAGGCATCGTTACATCCCTAAATCCCTAAAAGTTGAACAAATGAAAATGTATTTTCAGTACAATATACTTTTTTCTTCACATTATCTGTTTTGTAAATTCTGCATTTGCATGCTAATGGGATCAGAGCCAAATACCAAGTCAGAGGTTTAGCTAGCGTTTAGCTACAAATCCAGTTTGGCACTTCAATCTCGAACCATTCAAAACAATTCCAGCGCTAACAAATTAAAAGAGGAAGTGACCTGTGCTCCTGCATTCAACTGAGAATGTCAAGTCAAGCCCCGCTAGCTTATCACCGTAGACAGACGAAAGGGAAGTGGACAACAGCTGACATTTATGAAAGATGTGCTTCATAAATCAAAGCTAATACAAACGACCAAGCAGCATATTGTCGGCTGGCATTCGGTTAAAAAGAAGTGGATTGAGTGAAATTGAATGCCTCTTGTTGATCATTTCCAATTTAACTGCTAGTAGAAGTGTTTTTTGGGTAGTTTGTAGGCTATAAATAACATTATTACAGTAAATCAGTAATCTAAGGGACTGGAGAATGACACACTCAAACACTCAATACTATGTGTTTACTGTTTGCCATGCTCCTTTTCAGGAAACTAGTCACAATTTCTGCAAGCCCATCATGATACGGAGCTTCATGTTTTGTCTTTGAAGCATAATTAATAAGAGGAGGCCACGCTGTGGTTAATTACATTTTCAATCCATTTCATGTAACAGGCACATTGTTTGTATGCCCAGCAGTTGCACATCACTCAAAGTGGTACTCAGTCAAAGAGGGGCTCACTTTGAGCAAAGTGACAGATGAGTTTCAGTAAGTACCAGCAGGAGGGTTTAAAAAAAGAAAAAAAAAAGAAAAAAAAATGTTTTATATATATATATATATATATATATATATATATATATATATATATATATATATATATATATATATATATATATATATTAGGGGTGTAACGGTTCACAAAATTCACGGTTCGGTTCGATACGATTCCCTGGTGTCACGGTTCGGTTCGGTATGGTTCGGTACGTTTTAGATACAGCAAAAAGAAAAAAATTGGCAGATAAATTTCCTTGATTTTTAAAAAATGTTTTATTTATTAAAACTGACAAAGTAAGTTTTTTTTTTTTTTTTACATTGAACAACGATGGAGCTATTCTTTACCCATCTTCTATTGTGTTTTCTTAGCAGCATACTGTATAAAACAAAAACAGCTCCTTATAAAAAAAAAAATGAAAATGTTATATTGTTGTAGTTATGAACAAATACAAAGATGTAACTTTTTATATGGAACTCTATAACTCTTTATATTGAGTGTGTTTTTACTCAACTGGTTCTCTATAGGGCTTATGTTTTTTGGAACAAAGCAGGAATTACGGTCTGGCTGAAATGGGCTCGTGAAGGAATATTGTAACGGGGCTCAATTACATTAAGCATGTTCTTAAAACCTGCGTTTTCCACTACATAGTAAGGTGCTCGCTCACTCAGTACGCGCTGAAGGCTCGTTGCAAAATGGCTAAAGGGTCTTTCACACAGGAGGCGGTATGCGCTGGGCTCAGCGTTGCCCTTCAGATACAACGCGATTTGTGCTGCACTATGCCAAGAGCAAAGTAGGTGGAGTTTTCAAAACTGTCCGTGCATACGTTCTATTTATAACAGTTCTTCTATTTAATAACGTGCAGGCCTGTTAATTGTATCGTACTGCTCAGGAAATTCCGACACAGTACAGTACTAGTCCATTATGATTTCCGTGTTTGTTTGGATGCCCCGATCGATTGGTAAAGTGCACCCAAAAACCAGACCTGTTGGTCACTGGAGGATCTTCTATTTCTGGTCTGTTAAACGCATTGGCCACCGCGTAACGTGCATGAACTGCTCTCAGTACACGCTGAGTGAGCAAGCGCCTGACTGAGTTGCCTAACATAAACATATAAGTTGGTGTTTTTTTTCTTCTTCGGGGGTGTCAGGGGCATTGCCTGTTACGTCGTTTGGGTTATTGGACTCCATTGTTGAACGCATCTCATTATATTTCACAATTTTTTATTTATTTTTGCCAAATATAATCAATTAGTCCAACGAGCCGTTCGGTACATAATGCGTACCGCGTACCGAACCGAAAGCCTCGTACCGAACGGTTCAATACGAATACGTGTATCGTTACACCCCTAATATATATATATATATATATATATATATATATATATATATATATATATATACATATATACAGCAATATCATAGTCAGCCATTATCATTAAGGTCATCTTTGCATAACTCACTTGCTACTAGTTGCATAATATATCACCTCTTGGTTGACCAATTCTCAAATAATCTTCTTAATTTGAAATATACACTATTACAGATACCGACAATAGGACAAACAAAATGACTTCTGCATTTAGTACATATTGTATGTATTGTGCAAAATCTTATTATATTGTCAACATTATAAGATATCAGACAGCTGTGGCAACTTAATACACGGAGCAGAAAATCAGCTTGAACTCATTATTCATTAAAAACTAGGTTCCATTTTGAATTTTTTATAATAAAAGATATAATATGTTTTGCTTTTTTTATTTTGAAAATACAGCTGAGAGAAACAATAGCACAGTGGGGCTGCGAATGTGCCTCGACCTTGGGTCTAAAGCACTGTTGCACGTTGGAACACCATCCATATAGTCATGGCTCTGACTACAGCACACTACTAAGTAAAGAAATGTAATGAGTAAGTAAAGGCAGAAAACCGTACATGAATGCCATAAACATTGATTCAAAACAATTCATTGCTACTAAAACTTTCATTTTATCAGTCTGTTCTCTCAAGAATCAGTAAGCCATGTTATGCAAGCTGATCCACTTAAAAAGCAATATTTAAAGTGTCCAAGAGAGCCACTAATAAATTGCGCTAAAGATTATGTAACTTATCGTCTCATATGCAATTCTATCAATTCTCATTAGCACTACTGTTTTGGGAAAAATTCCCACTATTGGGAAAAAATGGCTTTGCTTTCACAACTTCATATCAGTCTGACAGGCTCAGCGAGGGTCTTAATTTCGCACTGAACGTGAGTGCGACAGCTTCACTATAGGGGAGCATGACACATTAGTGCACATTAGCCAGCATGCTAATCGCTGTTCTGGTAGGTAGGAGGTCGAGACTCTGGGAGATGAACCGGAGGCTTAGCTCCCCTGCTAATGCACGCTAATGCTGGCTAATGTGCTGGGGAGATGTAATTGGGCTCCAGCAGAGAGAGCTCTGTGGGCGTGTGTCCTCTCTCCAAGGGTTGTGATTTAAAAGACATGTCCACCCAACTAAATATGTGTCCGTTTATGTGATTATGTAATACGGAACGACTAGCAAGAGACATAAGCAGAAATTAGATGTGTACATATCCTGAACTTCTGTGCATTAGCTGGTATTAAAACTAAAGCATCCTAGGAGAGAAGTGTTTAAAGCTCTGATTCATGAATAGAAAAACCCCACATTTACAAGCAGACACCTGCACCCTCTCTATTTTTCAATCCATCCATTCCACAAAGCACAGAAATCTACACTATACTGTTCAGAAAAACCGGTAGAAATTAGAAAAATCTATGCACAGTTCTTGCTTCAAAGAGACACTCTTTTACTTTGACTTACATGATTATTCAGTAGAGCTACAGGGCATAAGTCAAGCAGCAAATTAGCATTTCATTACTTGCTTAACGACAGTACTAACCTGCGATTCAACCTGCTGACTCTCAGGTCTTAATCTTTAAGCTGCTGCAGGAGTGAAGCGGCTGAAATGCACTGCTATCCATTTTTATGTGTAACTTATTTTTATTTTTATTTTTTTACCAAGATAGGGCATAGATTTTTTTTCATTCTAGTTGAACAGACTCTGCAGTTAAAGCTTTAGAGGAGGCAGATTTATATGCTTCTAAAACGTAGAGCTATAGTTTCCTCCCAAAATGCCCCTCAGCTGTACTGTGGATAGTTCAGAGGCACAGGCATTCTCAAATGAGCTGTTGAGATATTTATTTACTTAGTTGCACACTGAAGTGACTAAACTGTATAGCTTGCAAAGGGGCCATTCACACAGAATATGTTTTTCTGTAAAATAAGATTTCAGTAGGATTCTTCGTAAGGACTCATTTTTTTCCATGCATAACCTTGATATACAGAACTGATGACTGTATGCAGCCATAGCCAGGTGAAGTTCTGAAGAGAAGTGCCAGGGCATGTTCATTTAATCCAACCAACCATAAGGCTTGAGTAAAGCATAGGTTATACCTAATGCTGCTTTCTAATGAATTTATTTTAACGCTAACTTCCTAATTAAAGGGACAATAAGTAAGTTTTTAGGTATTTTATTATCTAAAATCAATATTTTTATTCATAAATATGCCCTCAATGGTGTACAAATACCTATGCCAATGTTTAAACTAATCCTCGTAAATGAAGAATTTATTATCTTTATATACATGGGACGGGTAGGTCGATGGAGGCTTCCATGTAGTTCCGCCATCTTGCAAAACTATAATAGCAGAGAGGGACAAAAAGTACTAAGCCAACGCGTTTCCACAACGCGTTTTCGGTCAGAGCCAGAAACGCAGGTGCAGAGCAGTGAGAGGCGCTTGAAACTGCACCGGCAAGTTTAAAAGTCTGGATTGCATTCTTATTATGGACCATACATATGCCGCGCCACAGGAGAAGAAAACATCGTCGCCAAAACAGTCAAAAATAGAACGTAAAAGGAAACGTGACCGTAGATTACAGAAAACAAGAGTTAATGTCGGGGAAGCTTTTTCTAGGTGGAAAGAGCTAATGCTGGATAAAGATTTCAAAAGAGACGCTGAAGTGGCCAGTTTTCTTCTCGACAGGTAAGTCAGTGTTACAATCTATATTACAATATTTTTTTAATATCTAACAATGCACATTATTCAGAAAATATAACGAATAAAGAAGACATAACTACTAATTACAATATTTCATGTTTTCCACAGTCAGTAATTCATACTGTAACATTCGTTTGTTTATGGTCATGTTGCAGTTTGTTTGAAATAACACACCTGTTCACCTGAAGGAAAACTCGACGAAGTGCTATTAGAAGACATCCCGTCAAAGCTTTTTGGTACATATCGCCTACCATAGATGCAACGCGCATTTGAAAAAGCGAGGCGCTGGAGAGCAAAATTAGTTTGAATGCAAAATACAATTTCACCACTAGATGGGAGTAATTCCTACTTAGTGTCCCTTTAATTTAGGAACTAAACAGTACTATGGCTGTGGCTTTTGGAAATATTTTCACAGGTGAAAATGCATAAAAGTAATTGCCAGTATTGTGTCTAAAATATAAATTACTTGAATTCTTGTTTCTTGATGTTATAAAACAATATTACACAAGCAACTGTTGGTCTAAATATCATCACTTCTGTGGTTAACTATTTGGACTAACAGCAATTTTGCCTGTGATATTGTTTTCAGATAGTTACAGGACATGCATTTACAAATAAAAACCCAAAATGCATTGAAATTTTAATTAGAGTTACCATCCACATTTCTTTAGGCAATATGTTTAATTTCTATATATATATAATTGAATTATATAATGAATTACAAATATGCAAATCGTAAAAAAAAAGATGAAAAAAAAAATCATGCTATGCAATGGTATTTTATTTTTGCTCTATAAATACAGTATGTGCTGTAAAACACTCAAATTAACACAATATTTGTCATATGCAAGTTCATTTGTGCATTAAAATGTTATTCCACCAATCTCTCATTCACAGTAATTCCAGGACTATCTGTGAAAATATTACCTGTTGTTCCATATGTAGCCTGTTATTCAGGTTCCATTATCTTTAATGCCCCTTTGCAAGAGTAACTGTACTCAAGGTCTGCCAGTCGCTGTAAAATCACACCGACAGCCATATTTAGTTTGTTGAGGTATCAGTTGCTTGGCTAATGAGACCATATATAAGCATGGATTCTCTGGCTCCTGCTGGCTGCTTTGAGATAGATGATGTACATTAGCTTTCCTGTGGTAAGAATAGAGAAATTTTCAGGGGGCCCGATGAAAAATTGCCCATTTGAAAGTGGGGCAGACAGTCTCTGCTCGAGAGACGGTGGGTTTGTCTGAGAGAGAGATTGTATGTTTGTGTGTGTGTGTGTGTGTGTGTGTGTGTGTGAGAGAGAGAAAGAGAGAGTGAATGGGACTTTTCTTCTTGAGCTGGTTAATAAATTGCACAGCTATAATCAACATATTTATATTTAGAATATGTGAGCAGATATGCAAGTGCGTCACTGCATGTGTGCAAGGCCTCAGTAGTTTTGTTTTTCTTTTAATTGCAGAAGTTTATATATATATATATATATATATATATATATATATATATATATATATATGTATATATATATATATATATATATATATGTATATATATATATATATATATATATATATGTGTATATATATATATATATATATATATGTATATATATATGTATATATATATATATGTATATATATATATATATATATATATATATATATATATATATATATATATATATATATATATATATATATATATAATGCTCAGTTGTGTATGTTGGGTTCTAATCAGGCCCCCACTGGCTTGCAGAAACCCAGAGATGAGATGGAGGGAGTTTGTGTGTGATGGCAGCAGGTGCTTGTGTATATGAAGGTAATCAGACTGGCTGACAGCTCTTACACTGGCCTGTATTAAGGCCTGCACCCTCCAGCAAGCCTTTATATTTCCCAGGTGGACCATGAAGGTCAATTTCGGGATGGTTGTGGTATAGATGATAAGAACAGAGAAGAAACCTCTTTTATCTTTCATTCTAAGGTAAAAGGGAAAACAAAGTAGCACAGATACAACACACAAATAAATAAATAAATAAATAAAATGAACTGACTCACACCTGAATATCTGAGTTACTGCTGTCTTGCCAAATTAAATGACTCATTGTTCTTGAGTCATATACTGTATGTCTGCTTTAGTTTGTGTGAAGTATTCCAAACTTTTGCATATTTCTCTGGGAAATGGGCCAAAAATTGTTTAAATATGCAAGTGATTCATGTTGCATACACACAAACACACACACACAATAATTGTAATTTAAAATTACATACTAAGAAGAAAAAAAAATAGTATTAGCTGGGCTAATATTTATGCATTTCATTTTGTCTCAAAATGGGATTATGTCACATAAAGGCTTGAGTAATCCACAACCTGAAAGCATAGTACCATCATACCATGAAATACATTGAATCATAAAATACTGAGAAAGACAAATTCCAGACCCCCTTTTAATGTTTTTGAAAGAAGTTTCTTAAGCTCACCAAGGCTGTGGTTATTTGATCAAAAATACAGTAAAACATAATTATTACAGTTTAAAATCTAGTTATGCCAAAGCTGAATTTTCAGCAGAAGTCAAATGTAATAGCATTTCACAATATTGCTGTTTTTGCTGTATTTTTGATCAAATGCAGCTTTAATGAGAAAGAGACTTTTTTCAAAAACGTAAAAAAAAAACTTTATTATTCCAAACTTTTGGTCTCTTGTGTATATGACTATATGGTTACTATCCTTTATTATTCGCTTTCATCTTTGCTTTTCCCCTCCGGTCTGTAACCCTATCACATTCACTGGCCCACCAGAAGAAAAGCACTCATTTAAAGAGTCTAAACAGGACATGAGGGAAGGCTCTTAGAGATAGAGGAAAGTACAGAAGACATAAAAATCAACTAAAATACCCAGAAGGTTAGAGAATAAAGTTCATCTTATGAAATCTCGCTCACTAGTTTGAAGTGCACTCCTAAATGGTTTTGGCCTCCTGCCTGGATTTCATTTTTCTTAAAACTACAGCTGATTCATCCAACTCACTATGCGGAACTCAACCTTGATTCACTGAATGAGTTATCAAGGACTGAAAGTGAATACCGTCTATGTAACTCAAATGTGTATTTAAACATTAATATGGTTTTAAGTTAAGCAAAGTGGAACAATTACATTAAGCGTTAAATATTAAGTTTAAATAGAATGAATTTGTGCTATGTTTTCTATGAATGTTCATTGTATTGAATGGTTATAATCTTTAACATAGCAATGAGCACTGATTTCTCCCTGCATGCTTGAGAGAGAGAGAGAGAGAGAGAAAAAGATTTGTTAAAGGAATTACTAATGAGTCTTTCCTTTGTCTTTTTTTCAGGATTATCTTCTTATCCAACAACCCATCACCTTCATTTGTACGATTTTATGATTAACAATTTAATTAAAGTTTACATTACACCCATTAATAAGTTAGAAATGGACAAACTATGTTATTTGAGCAGCAATATATAGTGTCAATGGCACAAAGAAAGAAAACTAAATTCATGGATTTAAATTGATATTTATACAGCTTAGTAGGAAATACATTTGAAATAATAATAATAATAAAATTTGCAGTAAATTTGAGCTCATAATTTTATTTTACTTGTTCCACTGTTTAACATTTGGATTGTTTGCGATCAGAGGCTCTTAAGCTTTTCTAAATAACTTTAATATTGACCCAATTTGTTCTATTTGAAAAACTCAAAATTGCTGTATTATAGTTTAATCCAAACATTAAACATCACGTCTTGACTATATCTGCCATACTGCTGTTCATCACTTATAAATCTAATATAGTTTAGCGATGCTCTCTAATAATAATACAAAATAATAAAAATAAAATAACAAGAACTGTCTTGACTAGTTATAAACTTGTCATTAAAATTTACCAGAATTGGCAAGGAATGACTGTAGATGAGAGTAATATTTTGCTCTCTTTAGAAGGTTATAGAAACTCTACGTGTGAACATTCATTTTCATTTACAGGTGATGATTACATTCTTATACTTATTAAATAAAAGGAACCTACAAGGAAAGCATGAATTTCAATTTGTTAAGCAGCTCAAAAATCAATTAATCTGGAACTATGAGCAGTGAGGTTGAGTGATGAATGCATATATTTTTTTTCCCATTATCGTCTGCAGAACAGCTTATACATGATACAGATTTCTGTCCTTTGTGGTTGTTGCCAGTGATATCTTGCCAAGAATGTACAACATCAACAGTCTTCAGTGGTTAACATGTGAAGAGTAATCTGAATCTTTACCCCGAATTACTACTAAATCGTAAAATACTGAGAAAGACAAATTCCAGACCACATTTTTTATTGCTGCTGTGGTTATTTTTTGCAATTTCCTGCCATGTCTGAGAATTTCCTTCAAAGCTGCTGTCCATTTTGAAATGACCACAAATGAGAAGATCATCTAAAATAATCTACATTATTAACTCTTCAATGCCAAAATACTAAACACAGTCTGACTTTCACAGCCCTGAGGAACATAAGCCACATCTCTGTCCTCTATATTAGTTCTTGGAGTTCTTCTGTGAACAGTCTCGGCTATTGAAGCAGTAATTACTGCATTCATAAGTCTGAACCTCACTCACTCTAAAGCCTGACAGGATCACAATCAGTGTTAGCCAATTTCATCCAATCTCTTGCATTTGGATATTGCTATAGTTTGCAGCACCAGATTAGTATTAGCTGGCTGGTGTATATTTCTAGTCACAAAGGTCTTCAGCCACAGTCGGAGTCCAAGCCATCTGGATTAACAAAGATGGAAATCTGCATTCAAAGTCAAAAATCTTCAACGGGATGATCCACACTCAGTTTTGGCATCTGTCTACTGGCTTTCTTAAATCTGACAGATTGGCTCGAATGCACCTCTGGAAATCTGCAATGAGATCAGAAGAGGTAGGGGGCTTTGCTAGAGATTTGGTGTTGCCCTGGGCAAGAGGCTGATAATGCCACTCTCTTCTGGCTCCCTGGTGTAATTGCTGTAAAATAGCTTCTTGAGCACATTTGCAGAAATCGTTCAACTCATCAAGTAGTACCTTGAATAATAATGGCCTCTTGTCTAATAATTCACATTATCACACATGAAGTGTTCATTTATCTAACAGTTTTTCTCCTGACAATTGAGAAAATTAGTAAAATGAAATACTGATCTGCTTACACTGCTTGAGTTTATTTATATAGGCTTTCCATGTGGATTGTCTCTGTGAATTAATACACTTTCTCTGTTGCTTGCTGAGTTCTTCTCTTGTGGACTAGTTTGAGAAGCTCTTTCCCTGACATCCATATTCGCCATGCTAGGTTCCTCAGAAAGGACCCCTTTGATATACTCAGGCGCTTGTAGGGCAGCTCTCCAGCTGGCATTTGGGCCGGAAAAGATGAATGCCTCCCCACCTGGGCAGCACGCCTAATCCATCTCTTTCATCCTGAAGAGAAGGAATAAGGGTAGGAAAAAAGAGATGGTAAAGAATGTACTGTAGGATAAGAAAGATATGGAACGAGAAGAGAGAGATAATGATATTTAGTGTAGTTGTTTTCAGCTGGTTTTCCTTAAGAACCCATTTACATTGGACATCACATGGCAATCAAAATGTATTGTACAGAAGTCAACAAACATCCTTACAGAGTTATTAATATGACTTTTATGACTTTACATGTCAGTATCTTCAAAACTACAGTCTTTGAAGTCACTCTTAATGTGTTATCAACCTTTTTAAAGCCCATTTATTCTCAAACTGGTGACCAAAAGTTTGGAGTAATTATTAAAGTAAAATTATTGAAGTAAAATTTTGTAAGGTTTTTGAAAGAAGTCTCTTATGCTCACCAAGGCTGTTTATTTGATAAAAACACATTAAAACACTAATACTGTAAAATATTATTTCATTTTAAAATCTAATTTATTCCTGTGATGGCAAAGCTGAATTTTCAGCAGAATTCAAATGTAATAATATTTCACAATAGTGCTGCTTTTTGCTGTATTTTTATATGGAATGAAGCTTTATTGACAAAGAGACTTCTTCATCATCTTTTTTATACTATTTTTGACTACTTTGACTAATACTAATTCAAACATTAAACATCACGTCCTGGCTAAATATGCCATACTGCCGTTCATCATTTATTAATCTATAATTTAGTAGTGGCTCTCCTAAGCAAAAAAAAAAAAAAAAAAAAAAACTTTGAGACATGTCCTCATTCTTGACTATTTATAAACTTGTTATTAATATGAACCAGAATTGGCACAGAATTACTTTAGATAAAATTAAGACTGATAAGGCACAAAAATGACCAACACAGAGCCAATGCAGTCAATCTTTTTTGCTCTCTTTATAAGGTTATAGAAACTGTATGTGTGAGCTTTAATTTTCATTTACAGGTGATGATTACATTCTTATACTTATTGAATAAAAGGCACCTACAAGGACAGCACAACTTTCAATTTGGTGAGCAGCTCAAAAATCAATTAATCTGGAACTATGAGCAGTGAGGTTGAGTGATGAACACATTTTTTTCCATTATCGTCTGCAGAACAGCTTATATATGATACAGATTTCTGTCCTTAGTGGTTGTTGCTTGTCAGATCGTATGATAGGAGCCGGTGATATCTTGCCAAGAATGTACGACACCAACAGTCTTTAATGTCACACTGTATGACAAGCATCTTAGCCGAGACATTAGTCATTATTGACAGCATTAGCAAGAAGTTTTAAGTCATTAGTGCCTTTTCTGACTGACATCCCCATTTACATTAAAAACGAAAACTAAACTGCACAAACTATAAATTTTTTTGAGCAAATGAAAGGTCATTTTGGTGGTATGAATCGTACATAATGAGATATTTACACTGCATATCCTATAGACAAGATGAGAAATGTCTCTCATTTTCACACGCATATGCTCACATCTACAGTACATGATAACACTTTGTCAGAGTCTAGGATTTATCACAAAAGGCAATTAAGTTAACATGTCACATAGAAAGCAAATACTTATGTGATTTCTTCCTATGACGAAATAAACTATTTATTTCAGATGGCACACCGGGCTTTAGGTGGGACACTTGTCAATCTGTTTCCAAAAGAGACTGTTCTAGATTTTTCTTTCCTTCAAGCAAGTGTCATAACATAAAGAGAGAGAAAGAGAGAGAGAGAGAGAGAAGAAAAAAATATTAAATACATTTTTCTTCATACTGTCATAAATTTGCTATTTGTCATTTGTCATTGTGTTTGGGAGATGGTTATTTATTGATCTCAGAGGTGAAATAAAACAACAGAAACAGATAAAGCATAACAGATTTGTTTTATGTCATTCTTTGCTGATTTAATTTGGACTCAAGTCTGGCAGTAGAGTAAACATACTGATCCAAACAATATACGCAACAACCACCGGATTTTGGGTTTACAATTTATTTTGATAGTCCTCTTTAGACATAGCAACTACATGTCAACTAACACTACTTAATTTGCAACTATGTCAACTAACTCCTATTAGAGTATCAGTAGACTGTTAGATTAGGGTTAGAAGAAAAAGCTGATATGTAGTAACTTATAGTCAGCAGAATGTGTGTTGGGGGGCCATCAAAATGAAGCATTGGCAGATATTAGGCAGACAGTCTGCTAATACTGACCAGAAGCTGACATGTAGTTGCTTACAGTTAATGGGATGGGTGTCTAAAGTGGACTATCCTAATAAAGTGTCACTAAATCTGGGATCGTTTAGGTTTATAGCATTTTATTTTTTTTTAATCCCGATGTCTCACTGAACTGCCATCAAGGAGAAACTTTTTGTCTTATCTTCTTGTGATGTTGCCAAAAAATAATGCTTCCCATAGAATGTTATGAGGCACATGAAGTTAATAAAGGAAGAAATGTGCTGTATGAGAAAGGTCATGACATAGCTGGGCAACCATCAAGACAAGAAACCCCTGCCTCTAACATCAAGAACACTGCAGCCCTTTCGGTTTTCACGTATATCCCCTTTGATTTGTATCTGTATTTAAAATGAAGGCACTTTAGGATACACTTCATCATCATCATCAACCCTCCTGCGTCTGTCTTCACTCTCCAGCACATAATAAAACAAGACTTTGTCTCAGATTTGCAGCACCCATTGGGTGTTCAGAGGAGAGGAATTAGCATTCCTATTCATCTTCATGGAGGTGGTTTTGTGGCATTGATTTTTTATTTATTTCTTTAGAGTCACTTGCACTTTTGACTTCACGTGTTGGAACATCTCTTGTAAGCTGAGTGAAACTGTGTATCATAACAATCCATTCTTTCTCATTCTTAGCACACACTGTAGAGTAATGACTTTTTGTTTTATCATTCTCTCATCCTCCTTATATTTGGGAAACAGCTGGATGGTGAAGGAATGTGAAGCCGTGTGTTCTGAAGCATAACTGAGTTTCTGTGGGTTCATGCTCACACTGAGTCCCAGAGTCCCAGGCTTGATGTTAGCCACTTAGCTTCAGCATCACACTGGAGTGCAAGAGTTCACTCTGCTGTGTCGAAAAAAAACATAAGCATCTTTCTCACAGGGACATCTCCAGCCTGATTCACACCCAGAGTCAAATGCTTCTGGAAGCATTTCTGGTCAAACAACCACGGCTCTACCACCCTCACACTTTCAGATGTGACCTTGTCCATCTGTTTAAGTCTATTATTATACTATTATGTAACAACTACTATTTGCCATAAGGTACAATGTATGCAATGAAACAGAAGCATTAACAGATATTTTCTTATGTATTGTAACTAAATGATTGGAAAAATTCTGCACACACAGAGATGGGTACTTACGAACTGTAATCCATTACTGATTACAAATTACATGACAAAAACTGTAGTAATGTAGTTACAGTTTTTAGGTGATATAATCAGACTACTTATTGATTCATTTTAGATTACTTTTGACCTAACTCATTTATCACATTGACTTAAATAGAATGATATTTGTAACATGTCGATATAAAAATGCAAGAAAAAGAAAATGTATTCCAAACATTGTTACTGACAACATGAAGTGCATTAAACATAACATTACATTATCAAGGTTTCCCATACTTGGATTCTAAAAGGAATAGCAGGGGGTTTGTGAGTTTAATAAAAATAAAATAATTAACTAAATCATAAAAATGTCAAATTAAAATAATGAATTTTAAAATGACATCAACCAAAATAAAACACTTACTATTTTTTTTTAAATGTTATTTGTTTACTTCTATGTCATGTGACCAAACGATAGAGAACTGTGAACATGCAAATGTGATACCTAATTATTACAATTACTGAAATTTTTAAATCTCAGGGGTACTGCGCATAAATATATTAAGTGGTTGAGCCGATAAAAACGTACATGTGATTGAGAAATAAAGTAACTGTAGTCTGATTCCAAGTATTTTCAAATGTAATTTAATCTAATTACAAATACCTAATTTTTGGGTAACAATTTATTTTAAGGTGTCCTTGTTACAGTGTAATTATACATTTAAGGACTAAGTAATATTAATTAACTACATGTACTTAATATATGGTTAGGGTTAGGATTAGGGTTTGGCTTAGGGTTACTTGCATGCAATTATGCACAATTAATTGTTATTATAATAGTGAGTACATGTAACGTGTAACAAGTACACCTTAAAATAAAGAGTTACCAATTTTTGGAATCTAATTATGTAATCAGTTACTACGTAACACTGTACATATGTTACCAAGTATGTCGTTTTCACTGGCGTGTGTAATTTTGGTGTGTAATTCCTTTGCCAATAACACCTGAAAAAAACTTCTCCAAATAGCATCTACCATTGGTGCAACAAACAAGTGGCACCACCCCAAACTCATTCCATTGGATGAGCCACTGTTGCTGGTCAGGATCAAATGAGCATTGTTTTAATACCCATTTTGTTTTGATGCTGTTTTTTTGCAGAGTTAGCCTACAAATGGGTTATAGTCTTCTCTGCATATTAAGCTGGGAAAGAAGAAGTATTTAAACATTGCAAAAAGATACACATTTCACCTTTAATGTTTCACTTTATAGCTGATATTAAAACAAAAGAGCTGCAAGCAGGTCATCTTTCACAGGAAATGAGGAAAAGTAAAGTTAAATGTTAAGTAAATATCATTTATATACTCAAGTATGTCAAGTATGTGCTTTAGTTCATGAGACTTTTCAAAACTTATAAATCCTGATGTGTTCTACTCCAATTATACACAAAGAGACTGTCTCACTGCCTGTTTCCAGAAAACATCATAGAAGCACTTCTGGGTCTATTACAATTTGATCTTGTTTTCTCTTTGAAACTTGCTAAAATTCAGAATGCAAATGATTCTTGTCTTTAACTGAAACTAATTCAGGTTTTTGGATGAGTCAGATCTCAGACACCTTCACTGCGACCCAGAAAACAGTGTGGTTATTGTAAAAATGCACCGGAATGAAATAAAGTTAGAAGGAGATGCCCTCTGCCAAAAGCTGAAATTCATCAGACATTTAAAGACATGTGTCTTTGATGTTACAGTTTATAATGCAGGGAAGGTAACGGTGCATGATGTTCCTTCATCCGTCATTTTTATTGATGCACATGTGGTTTGAGTTACGTTCTGGAGACAGGGTGCTATTTGGGCTGGGAGTACATTTACCACTGTCTAAAACACTCAGTATTTCTCCCCCTTGACTGTCTTCTCTATTCATATAAGCTGTATCATACAATCCTCTTCTGTTATGCCGTTTCATCATAGTGCAGAGACATGCCAACTGTAAAGCACTGGCATTTTTGCCTTGCTTTTGCTCTGTTGCTTTTCAGCACTCAAAAGCCTCTCGATGAACACAAGATAATGAAGCTCTCACTGTTCAACATTCAATAGATTCTCTTGAAGCTGAAAGGGAAACTACAGAAATAAAAAGGCGCTGCAATAATTGTTACATCACTTTAACCATATGCTTTGAAAAAAAGAGCTTGAAGACTCAAAGAAACCAGTGCAAGGTTTAGGTGTCAGTCTTTTTTTCAGTTCATGTTTGATCTGAAATAGAGAGTAAAATATCTGTAGACCCTGTATGTTGAAGTGTCTATTCTTCACTTAGTATTTTTCATGTGCAGATCTAATATGAATGTATCATTTCTATATAATTAAATTGTGATAAACCAAAGCTGATTTATTACTACATACTATACGTTAAAGTGTTAATTAAGTAACAGATATTTATTTATAAATACAATATAATACTCTTTGGTTATACTTTTTTCAGTATAGCCTTATCTATGTCTACAGTTTTTCTCCATAGGGATTTGATTCCTATTGATTTGCTCACATGTAAGTGAAAATTTCCCCATTAAAAGTATTTCCCTGATTTCCTGCTGATTGTGAAAAATCTCTAGGCATGGAAGTATCCTGTTTCTAATCATGTCTCAGGAACAAAGCCATGGAGCCTTTGGAGACCAAAGCAAAGGACTGGAACTGGCACAATGGCCTAGATAACAGTCTGAGCTCCAAATCAAAGGGACATCAAAAGGAGTTCCTCAGGGCCCAAGTGTTGATCCTGTGCTAATTTTGTAGCCTGAAACTAACACTGTTCTTTCTTTCTACAGATTGACACTTGTTTACCGGTGGGTCTGGCCAA